>NC_069501.1:842873208-843173208 GCF_027579735.1 Bombina bombina
CTAGGTTTTTTTCCTCACTTCCTAACTAGTGTGCTTACAGCCAGCAGTCATGCTGGACCTATCTGTTTAATGTGGGTGGGCAGTGTTTGCAAACTAAGGAAAAGCTGCAGAAAACACACACAAAGCAGCTAAACTCACTTAGTTCCCCTTATGAGTTTGGTTGTCACTCTGCTGGAATTTCAATAAACCTTCCCTCCTCGGTTACCACAGCATTTAACTAGGTTGTGCAGACACCATAGGGGGACCTCTCACACATGCATGTCTCTGCACTTTCATGGAGGAGGTATGACAGTCATCAACTCGGAAACAGCAGAGTATATACTGTCAAGTCTGCATGTTTGATTCCCCTTGTATATTTCAAGATGTTACTGGCCTTCCCTGTAAGTCAACTTGCTTTGGAAGTCAGCCACTTCTGCTGGAACCTGATTAAGTATTACCCACCTTATCTCTGATTCAACCTCTATTTAGGAAATTATCTGGCTTCAGTAAACCAGATTTGCAATTTACTCTATGGGCAACATTTATCAACGTGAGAATAAGGAAATTCTCACATTTAATTGCCAAAATACCTCACGAATGATATCACTATAATTAGAAAGGGTTATACGCCATAAAGTTGCACCTTTTCATATGTGCGAAACCGACTAATGTTCATTCGCAAGTCTTTAATATATGCAAATAAGTTGACTGGAAATGCAGAGTTCTTGTATTAATCTCTATTGGCATTTTTAAAAGCCTGTATTAATTTGCAGTTCTCACATATTTACAAAAAGTGCTAATATTCACTGTGTTTAATCTCACCAATTTGTAGGTTTTAAGGTAGTGAAAGAGCCACATTGTTATTTTTCTCGGAGTTACAATGGAAAAAACAGAATTTATGTTTACCTGATAAATTACTTTCTCCAAAGGTGTGTCCGGTCCACGGCGTCATCCATAACTTGTGGGAATATTCTCTCCCCAACAGGAAATGGCAAAGAGCACAGCAAAAGCTGTCCATATAGTCCCTCCTAGGCTCCGCCCACCCCAGTCATTCGACCGACGGACAGGAGAAAAAACAGGAGAAACCATAAGGTGCCGTGGTGACTGTAGTTAAAGAAAGAAATTCATCAAACCTGATTAAAAAACCAGGGCGGGCCGTGGACCGGACACACCGTTGGAGAAAGTAATTTATCAGGTAAGCATAAATTCTGTTTTCTCCAACAATGGTGTGTCCGGTCCACGGCGTCATCCATAACTTGTGGGAACCAATACCAAAGCTTTAGGACACGGATGAAGGGAGGGAGCCAATCAGGTTACCTAAACAGAAGGCACCACGGCTTGCAAAACTTTTCTCCCAAAAATAGCCTCCGAAGAAGCAAAAGTATCAAATTTGTAGAATTTGGCAAAAGTGTGCAGGGAAGACCAAGTCGCTGCCTTACATAACTGATCAACAGAAGCCTCGTTCTTGAAGGCCCATGTGGAAGCCACAGCCCTAGTAGAGTGAGCTGTGATGCGTTCAGGAGGCTGCCGTCCGGCAGTCTCGTAAGCCAATCGGATGATGCTTTCCAGCCAAAAGGAAAGAGAGGTAGCAGTAGCTTTTTGACCTCTCCTCTTGCCAGAATAAACGACAAACAGAGAAGACGTTTGTCTGAAATCCTTTGTTGCTTCTAAATAGAACTTTAAAGCACGAACTACATCTAAATTGTGTAACAAACGTTCCTTCTTTGAAACTGGATTCGGACACAAAGAAGGCACAACTATTTCCTGGTTAATATTCTTGTTGGAAACAACCTTTGGAAGGAAACCAGGTTTAGTACGCAAAACAACCTTATCTGAATGGAACACCAGATAGGGCGGATTACACTGTAGAGCAGATAACTCAGAAACTCTTCTAGCAGAAGAAATAGCAACCAAAAACAGAACTTTCCAAGATAACAACTTGATATCTATGGAATGTAGAGGTTCAAACGGAACCCCTTGAAGAACTGAAAGAACTAAATTCAGACTCCAGGGAGGAGTCAAAGGTCTGTAAACAGGCTTGATCCTGACCAAAGCCTGAACAAAAGCTTGAACATCAGGCACAGCTGCCAGTCGTTTGTGTAATAAGACAGATAAAGCAGAAATCTGTCCCTTTAGAGAACTCGCTGTTAATCCCTTATCCAAACCCTCTTAGAGAAAGGAAAGGATCCTAGGAATTTTGATCTTACTCCATGAGAATCCTTTGGATTCACACCAACAGATATATCTTTTCCATATTTTATGGTAAATTTTTCTAGTTACAGGTTTTCTGGCTTGTACCAGAGTATCTATTACAGAATCCGAAAACCCACGCTTAGATAAGATCAAGCGTTCAATTTCCAAGCCGTCAGCTGGAGGGAAACTAGATTTGGATGTTCGAATGGACCTTGTACTAGAAGATCCTGTCTCAAAGGTAGCTTCCATGGTGGAGCCGATCACATATTCACCAGGTCTGCATACCAAGTCCTGCGTGGCCACGCAGGAGCTATCAAGATCACCAAGGCCCTCTCCTGCTTGATCCTGGCTACCAGCCTGGGAATGAGAGGAAACGGTGAAAACACATAAGCTAGGTTGAAGGTCCAAGGCGCTACTAATGCATCCACTAGTCGCCTTGGGATCCCTGGATCTGGACCCGTAGCAAGGAACCTTGAAGTTCTGATGAGACGCCATCAGATCCATGTCTGGAATGCCCCATAATTGAGTCAACTGGGCAAATATCTCCGGGTGGAGTTCCCACTCCCCCGGATGGAATGTCTGATGACTTAGATAATCCGCCTCCCAGTTTTCCACTCCTGGGATGTGGATCGCAGATAGGTGGCAGGAGTGATCCTCCGCCCATTTTATGATTTTGGTCACTTCTCTCATCGCCAGGGAACTCCTTGTTCCCCCCTGATGGTTGATGTAAGCAACAGTCGTCATGTTGTCTGATTGGAATCTTATGAATCTGGCCTTTGCTAGTTGAGGCCAAGCCCTGAGAGTATTGAATATCGCTCTCAGTTTCAGAATGTTTATCGGGAGAAGAGACTCTTCCCGAGACCATAGACCCTGAGCTTTCAGGGAGTCCCAGACCGTGCCCCAGCCCACTAGACTGGCGTCGGTCGTGACGATGACCCACTCTGGTCTGCGGAAGCTCATTCCCTGGGACAGGTGATCCTGGGTTAGCCACCAACGGAGTGAGTCTCTGGTCTTCTGATCTACTTGAATCACTGGAGACAAGTCTGTATAGTCTCCATTCCACTGTTTTAGCATGCACAGTTGTAATGGTCTTAGATGAATTCGCGCAAAAGGAACTATGTCCATTGCTGCAACCATCAACCCTACTACTTCCATGCACTGAGCTATGGAAGGTCGTGGAACAGAGTGAAGAACTTGACAAGCATTTAGAAGTTTTGACTTTCTGACATCTGTCAGGAAAATCTTCATTTCTAAAGAATCTATTATTGTCCCCAAGAAAGGAACTCTTGACGACGGAGACAGGGAACTCTTTTCTATGTTCACCTTCCACCCATGAGATCTGAGAAATGCCAGAACGATGTCTGTGTGAGCCTTTGCCCTTGAAAGAGACGACGCTTGTATCAGAATGTCGTCCAAGTAAGGTGCCACTGCAATGCACCTTGGTCTTAGAACCGCTAGAAGGGACCTGAGTACCTTTGTTAAAATCCATGAAGCAGTGGCTAGCCCGAATGGGAGAGCCACAAACTGGTAATGTTTGTCCAGAAAGGCGAACCTTAGGAACTGATGATGATCTTTGTGGATAGGAATATGTAGATACGCATCCTTTAGATCCACGGTAGTCATAAATTGACCCTCCTGGATTGTAGGTAAAATCGTTTGAATAGTTTCCATTTTGAACGATGGCACTCTGAGAAATTTGTTTAGGATCTTTAAATCCAGAATTGGTCTGAAAGTTCCCTCTTTTTTGGGAACTACAAACAGATTTGAGTAAAACCCCATTCCTTGTTCCACGGTTGGAACTGGGTGTATCACTCCCATTTTTAACAGGTCCTCTACACAATGTAAGAATGCCTGTTTCTTTATTTGGTTTGAAGATAAATGAGACATGTGGAACCTTCCCCTTGGGGGTAGTTCCTTGAATTCCAGAAGATAACCCTGAGAAACTATTTCTAGTGCCCAGGGATCCTGAACATCTCTTGCCCAAGCCTGAGCGAAGAGAGAGAGTCTGCCCCCTACTAGATCCGGTCCCGGATCGGGGGCTACTCCTTCATGCTGTTTTGGTAGCAGCAGCAGGCTTCTTGGCCTTCTTACCCTTGTTCCAGCCTTGCATCGGTTTCCAAGCTGGTTTGGTTTGTGAAGCATTACCCTCTTGTCTAGAGGCTGCAGAGTTGGAGGCCGGTCCGTTCCTGAAATTGCGAAAGGAACGAAAATTAGACTTATTCTTGGCCTTGAAAGGCCTATCTTGTGGGAGGGCGTGGCCCTTACCCCCAGTGATGTCTGAGATAATCTCTTTCAATTCTGGCCCAAAAAGGGTTTTACCCTTGAAGGGGATATTAAGCAATTTTGTCTTGGAAGATACATCCGCTGACCAAGACTTTAGCCAGAGCGCTCTGCGCGCCACAATTGCAAACCCTTAATTTTTCGCCGCTAATCTAGCTAACTGCAAAGCGGCATCTAAAATAAAGGAATTAGCTAACTTAAGTGCGTGAATTCTGTCCATAACCTCCTCATACGGTGTCTCTCTACTAAGCGACTTCTCTAGTTCCTCGAACCAGAACCACGCTGCTGTAGTGACAGGAATAATGCACAAAATAGGTTGCAGGAGGTAACCTTGCTGTACAAAAATCTTTTTAAGCAAACCCTCCAATTTTTTATCCATAGGATCTTTGAAAGCACAACTATCCTCAATAGGAATAGTAGTGCGCTTGGATAGTGTAGAAACTGCCCCCTCGACCTTAGGGACTGTCTGCCATAAGTCCTTTCTGGGGTCGACCATAGGAAATAATTTCTTAAATATAGGAGGGGGGACAAAAGGTATGCCGGGCTTCTTCCACTCCTTATTCACTATGTCCGCCACCCGCTTGGGTATAGGAAAAGCGTCGGGGTGCACCGGAACCTCTAGGATCTTGTCCATCTTGCACAATTTTTCTGGAATGACCAGGTTGTCACAATCATCCAGAGTAGATAGCACCTCCTTAAGCAGTGCGCGGAGATGCTCTAATTTAAATTTAAATGTCACAACATCAGGTTCTGCCTGTTGAGAAATTCTACCTGAATCAGAAATTTCCCCATCTGACAAAACCTCCCTCATGGCCACTTCAGATTGGTGTGAGGGTATGACAGAGCAATTATCATCAGCGCCCTCCTGCTCTTCATTGTTTAAAACAGAGCAATCTCGCTTTCTCTGAAATGCAGGCATTTTGGATAAAATATTTGCTATGGAGTTATCCATTACTGCCGTCAATTGTTGCATAGTAACAAGCATTGGCACGCTAGAAGTACTAGGGGTCTCCTGCGTGGGCAAAACTGGTGTAGACACAGAAGGAGATGATGTAGAACTATGTCTACCCCTTCATCTGATGAATCATCTTGGGCAACTTTACTATCTGTGGCAGTACTGTCCTTACTTTGTTTGGACGCTATGGCACAATTATCACACAATTTTGAAGGGGGAGACACATTGGCTTCCATACATACAGAACATAGTTTATCTGAAGGCACAGACATGTTAAACAGGCTTAAACTTGTCAATAAAGTACAAAAACCGTTTTAAAACAAAACCGTTACTGTCTCTTTAAATTTTAAACAGGGCACACTTTATTACTGAATATGTGAAAAACTATGAAGGAATTGTTCAAATTTAACCAAATTTTCACCACAGTGTCTTAAAGCATTCAAAGCATTGCACCCCAAATCTTTAACCCTTAAAATGAGCAAACCGGAGCCGGTTACAGTTTTAACCCCTCTACAGTCCCAGCTACAGCCTTTGCTGCGACTTTACCAAACCCAGGGGGGTATACGATACCAAATGAAGCCTTTTCAACTACTTTCAGATCCACACACATGCAGCTGCATGTCCTGCTCTCAAAAGTAACTGCGCAGTAATGGCGCGAAAATGAGGCTCTGCCTACTACAGAGAAGGCCCTTCGTGACTGGGAAGGTGTCTAAATCAGTGCCTGACATAAAAAAAAAACGTTCCCCAAAGTTTATAAAGTGTGAATTTCAATATCAAGCTGTATAAAATGCCCAAATAAAGCAATCGATCTAGCCCATAAAAGTGTCTACCAGTTTTATAGCCCATATTAAGCCCTTTATTCTGTTTGAGACTAAGAAAATGGCTTACCGGTCCCCATGAGGGGAAATGACAGCCTTCCAGCATTACACAGTCTTGTTAGAAATATGGCTAGTCATACCTTAAGCAGAAAAGTCTGCTAACTGTTTCCCCCAACTGAAGTTATCTCATCTCAACAGTCCTATGTGGAAACAGCAAACTATTTTAGTTACTGCTGCTAAAATCATATTCCTCTCACAAACAGAACTCTTCATCTTTTTCTGTTTCAGAGTAAATAGTACATACCAGCACTATTTTAAAATAACAAACTCTTGATAGTAGAATAAAAAAACTACAACTAAACACCACATACTCTTCACCATCTCCGTGGAGATGCTGCTTGTTCAGCAGGCAAAGAGAATGATTGGGGTGGGCGGAGCCTAGGAGGGACTATATGGACAGCTTTTGCTGTGCTCTTTGCCATTTCCTGTTGGGGAGAGAATATTCCCACAAGTTATGGATGATGCCGTGGACCGGACACAGCAATGTTGGAGAAAGAAAATTTATGCTTACCTGACACATTTATTTCTTTTTTGACACGTTGAGTCCACGGATCATCTTAATTACTAATGGGATATTCACCTCCTGGTCAGCAGGAGGAGGCAAAGAGCACCACAACAGAGCTGTTAAATAGCTCCTCCCTTCCCTCCCACTCCAGTCATTCGACCGAAGTTAGGAAGAGAAAGGAAAAGGCAAGGTGCAGAGGTGTCTGAAGTTTATAATAACCCAAAACCTGTCTTACAAGAGCAGGGCGGGCCGTGGACTCATTGTGTCAAAAAAGAAATACATTTATCAGGTAAGCATAAATTTTCTTTTCTTTTTTAAGACACGATGAGTCCACGGATTATCGTAACTACTAATTGGATCCAATACCCAAGCTAGAGTACACAGATGATACGGGAGGGACAAGACAGGGAACCTAAAAGGAAGGCACCACTGCTTGAAGAACCTTTCTCCCAAAAGTGGCCTCAGCCGAGGTAAAAGTGTCAAATTTGTAAAAATTTTAAAAAGTGTGAAGAGAGGACCAAGTTGCAGCCTTGCAAATCTGTTCAACAGAAGCTTAATTTTTGAATGCCCATGAGGAAGCAACAGCCCTCGTGGAATGAGCCGTAACCCTCTCGGGAGGCTGCTGTCCAGCAGTCTCATATGCAAAACGTATGATACGCTTCAGCCAAAAAGAAAGAGAAGTAGCCATAGCTTTCTGCCCCTTATGTTTTCCTGAGAAAATCACAAACAAAGAAGAAGACTGACGAAAGTCCTTAGTCGCCTGTAAGTAAAATTTTAAAGCACAGACCACGTCTAAATTGTGCAGAAGTCGTTCTTTCTGAGAAGAAGGATTAGGACACAAAGAAGGAACAACAATTTCCTGATTATAGGGTGTGTAGAGTTGAATATCTAACCTAATTAGTGTGAAACACTGCTCACCTTTAAAACTTTCCCAAAAGGTTTATGTTGAAATGAATGTGTGTAAGGTGGCGTAACTTTATGCCGTTTCTACTGAGTGGTGCTTCTATTTTGAAATAACAAATTAGTAATAACGTTAAACAAGGGGGTGAATACCCTACTAGGAGTGTCTGGTGATATAGTGTAATCGGAATTAACAAAATATCCTTAATGATAAAACAATGTTATTATTACAATGAGATAAAATAAATAAAATGAAACACCGGTGTATCAATTTGACTCTCTTAGAAAGTTGATCAAAATGGTAATATCACAGTTTACCTGTACATACAGAATATTGCTAAAATATACAGTGGCATTAATCATGTACCTGCATACAATCTGACGCTGTACTGATAGACACAGTTTTTCTTCACGGTGTCAAATCTCTAGGTACATATATAGGTTAACTTCAGAAATTACTTGCTGGGTTAAAGGCCGAAGTAGTTCTCTGTTTAGTGTGCAGATTAAATGTTTGTTTGTATCAATGCACAAAGTCAGTATCGTATATGATGTTTTACTGTGGCAATATAAGGGTTGTAACACCTCTCTTTGATCTATGCTGTTTCAGTATAATGAGCTGATGCTTAGATCAAAGATTCGGCAGTAGTGAGGTTGTGTGTGTTTTGTCTGGTTCTTTCACCAGTTCATAATATGTATATGCAGCATACACTTTATGTCTCTTTTCAAATTACAGACGATTGAGACAAAAAGGCAAGATACAGTTGGTGGATATCCTAATGACTTTTTCATATGTACATACGTTTTTTATTGCTTGATACTCTCTTCTCGGATGAACAGTGCACTGTCTCAGAATCCTTCCCCGTTATGCAGTAAATTCCAGTGGAGTGCCGTGTCTTTCAGCCTCCGTTTACCAGATGCATCGATGGGGTCCACTATCCAAAAACTCCACTTGGGTTGTGTGAGCAGGTCGCTTCTAGACGGCTGTGTCTTTTGCTAGAATCCCCAGCTGGGACTTTGTGTCTACCGGTATTTCTCTCTCAGGACACTTGCGTAGCTTAGCCGACACTTTACTCCTCTGGAGCCTCACTGTTTGGCGGCTTTTCCTCACTGCTCACTCTGTTGCTCTGTTTGAAATCCGGTTTCTACACGTTTCGGCATTGTGCCTTTCTCATTTTATTTATTTTATCTCATTGTAATAATAACATTGTTTTATCATTAAGGATATTTTGTTACCTTTTTTGGATCAACTGAGTTTTTAGGTAAATACCGTTTATTGTGTAATAAATTGTAACATTTTATTATTATTTAAATTTGTGAAGTATAGACTCATTTTGTTATTTTAATTTATATGTGGGAGCAGCAAGACTCAGAGTTAATTCCGATTACACTATATCACCAGACACTCCTAGTAGGGTATTCACCCCCTTGTTTAACGTTATTACTAATTTGTTATTTCAAAATAGAAGCGCCACTCAGTAGAAACGGCATTAAGTTGCGCCACCTTACACACATTAATTTCAACAATTTCCTGATTAATGTTCCAATCAGAAACAACCTTAGGAGGAAATCCTAATTTAGCATGTAAAACTACCTTATCTGAATGGAAAATAAGGTAAGGAGATTCATACTGTAATGCTGAGAGCTCTGACACTCTACGAGCCGAAGAAATAGCAACAAGAAATAAAACTTTCCAAGATAACAACTTAATATCCATAGGCTCAAACGGAACCCCCCTTGAAGCACTTTGAGAACTAAATTAAGACTCCATGGAGAAGTAACTGGTTTGAATGCAGGCCTGATCCTGACAAAGGCCAGACAAAAATGATTGTACATCTGGGACATCCGCCAGACATTTGTGTAACTGAATAGATAAGGCTGAAATTTGACCCTTTAGGGAACTCGTCGCTAAACCTTTCTCCAAACCCTCTTGGATGAAGTTTAATACAGAAAAAAAGGAGTGGTTCTCACTCATTAATTTCAGAGTTATTGCACATTGTGATATATATTGATTTTTTTATGCTACATGGATCCATGTATTTTTTTCTTTATGTGATTTTTATCTGGTTTAAATCTATGTAATTTTATGTGACAATTTTATGTGATTGTATGTGTGACATTGTTTTAACCATTTTTAATCGGCTATTTGTAATAGATCGCAAATAGACCTTCTACTGTCTGTGAATAATAAATTGGTTGAAAACCATAGCAACGTATCTGTCCTTTACCCTTTTTGAGGCGCTCCTCAAACTCCACAATTATCCAAACCCTCTTGGAGAAAAGACAAAATTCTAGGAATCCTAACTCTACTCCACGAGTAGCCCTTGAATATTTACGCCAAATCTTATGGTAAATCCTTCTAGTTACAGGCTTACGAGCCTGAATCATGGTCTCTATGACCGAGTAAAAAAAAACCCGCTTTGATAAAATTAAGCTTTCAATCTCCAAGCAGTCAGCTTCAGAGAAACTAGATTTGGGTGAAGGAAGGGCCATTAAATCAGAAGGTCCTTCCTCAACGGAAGTCTCCAAGGTGGTAGCAACGCCATCTCCACCAGATCCGCATACCAAATCCTGTACCGCCAGGCCGGTGCTATGAGGATCACCGAAGCCCTCCCCTGTTTGATTTGAGCAATTACCCGAGGAAGAAGAGCAAATGGAGGAAATAGGTATGCTAGACTGAAAGTCCAAGGAACCGCCAGAGCATCTATCAGTTCCACCTGAGGGTCCCTGGACCTCGACCCGTATCTCGGGAGCTTGGTATTCTGATGAGATGCCATGAGATCCAATTCCGGCTGACCCCACTTGAGAATCAGGTTGGAGAACACTTCCGAATGGAGTTCCCACTCCCCCAGATGAAAAGTCTTCCTGCTCAGGAAGTCCGCCTCCCAGTTGTCCACCCCTGGGATGTGGATCGCCGTCAGACGGCAAGAATGGGCCTCCGCCCACTGAATTATCTTGGATACCTCCGTCATCACTAAGGAAATCCTCGTTCCTCCCTGATGATTGATGTAAGTCACTGAAGTTACGTTGTCCGACTGGAACCTGATAAACTGGGCCGTGGCTGAGGCCAGGCCAGAAGAGCATTGTAGATCGCTCTCAGTTCCAGAATGTTTATAGGGAGAACAAACTGAGTCCAAACTCCCTGAGCCTTTAGGGAGCCCCAGACTGCTCCCCACCCCAGAAGGCTGGCGTCTGTTGTCACAATCACTCAAGATGGTCTGCGAAAGCAGGTTCCCTGAGAGAGATGATCCAGAGACAACCAGGGCCGCCATCAGGGGGTGACAGGGGTGACTCCTGTCAGGGGCCCAATGTGGCAGGGGGGCCCCATGAGGCAAGAACTAAAAAAAAATTAAAAAAAATATGTTTTTAAATTTTGGCAGCCACCAGTGGGTACTACAGCAGAGTGCTAATTGTGCATGAGAAATGTTATTACAAGGAGTAAAGTATTAGCATTTGAGAGGATTTCCAAGTGTGCACTAAACCACTATACACAGTGTGAGACAGACTTGGCACTTTGTTTGTACAGTATGTGCCTGAGTCAGACGGCAGATCACTTTCATTTGCAGAGGAGGTAGGACTTACTTAGTAAATATTTTTTATTTCTTTGTGCAATTTTGGATTGTAACTTCAGTGTGGTAGTAGTTGTATGGTGGGGCCAGGGGTCCATAAAAACACATTTTTTTAGCAGCAGTGTATTTATGATTATTTGACAATGCTGTAGAAATTATATATTTAAAGCCATGCAGAAATGTTTCCTCCTCAATACACAAATGGTAGGTGCCCTTTTGGTAGATATGCCTTTTTTTAATTTATATATATATATATATATATACACACACACACATATACACAGTGTGTGTATATATATATATATATATATATATATATTACATTCCAGTTTACTGCCCCTTTATGCAAGGACTTTCCAGATGCAAGGAGGCATTTTATCTAAGATTTCTACATCTGCATAAAATGTTATACTCTCAGATTGTTCAGTGTTTGAAATGAGACAGGTTAACTTAAAACTGTTCAGCTTACACTACAGCTCACTTAATTTTGAAATACATACAAACAAGCCTAAATCCTGCATTTAACCAGATCTAATGGTATGAGTACCACAGCTTATGCTTCCATCAAGACCATATAGAGTACAGCTTTTTCAAAATCCATAAGTTCAGCTGACAGATGGGAACATTTGTACACTAAATTTGAAGTGGCGCTCTTGGTTGGGGAAAACAACCAAACATATGTCAACCTTTTAAAAGTACTTTTCTTCATCTAGCCATCTACCCAGATAATTAATGTACAATTTTGAATTCACAGAATTATTTTTGTTTGCACATTTAGAAATATGAATCTTTAAAAAGTAATCTCTTAATTTCTGCATTTTTTTATCATGCATGTCACACACTGTTGATTTAGGGGATGCAATGTGCAGAAATGTTACCTTCTGTGAGTGTTTCTGTGGGTGAATGTGTTTATATATTTGTGCTTTTGTTTGTGTCTCTATGAGTGTGAGGGTGGGTGTGTATGTCTTTGTGCATTTTCTGTGAGGGTGTGTGTGTGTGTCTTTGTGCATTTTCTGTGGATGTCTGTGAGGGTGTGTGTGTGTGTGTGTGTGTGTGTGTGTGTATATGTCTGTGATTTTTCTATGGGTGTCTCTGTGAGGGTGTGTTTATGTATGTCTGTGTATTTTCTCTGGATGCTTCTGTGAGGGTGGGTTTGTATGTATGTCTTTGTGTATTTTCTCTGGATGCCTCTGTGAGGGTGGGTGTGTATGTCTCCGTGTTTTCTGTGGATGTCTCTTTGAGGGTGGGTGTGTGTGTATATGTATGTATGTCTGTTTTCTGTGGATGTCTCTGTGAGGGTGTGTGTATGTCTGTGCATTTTTGTGGGTGTCTCTGTGAGAGTGTGTGTATGTCTTTGTGTGTTTCTGTTGATGTCTCAGTGAGGGTGTGTGTATTTATGTATTTCTGTGTTTTATGTGGTTGTCTCTCTCTATGTGTGTGTGTATATGTCTTTGTGTGTTTTCTGTTGGTGTCTGTGTGTGTGTGTGTGTGTGTGTGTGCGCGCATGTCTGTGTTTTCTGAGGCGGTCTCTGTCGGAATTTCCTTGGGTGTATGTTCAAGTTTGTGTTTGAGTTTGTGTGTCCATTGTCTGTTCCTTTTTAGGACATTTTGACCTTACTACTGATTATTCACATTTTTCTACAGACTTTGAGACCTTTTTCCCGGAAGTCACCAATCCACCATTTATACTTTAAATTATTATTTAGGCAGTTCAGGGCCCTTCCTTTCAGCCACTGCATGCTGTTGTCATCATTTAGTTGTCATCTTTCTTGACAAAAAGATAATAAGAACTCCATATTTTGTTTAGTAAATCTCCTTTTTTGACAAAACTGTAGTCTACCTCATTACTTGTCAGGTCAATGTAAACAAGTGCTGAGTGTCTGTTTGGGTGTATGAGTGTGTTTCTTTGTGTGTCTGCTAGAGTGTCTATATGTGAATCCTTATGTGTGAGTGTGTGTGTGTGTGTGTGTGTGTGTGTGTTTCAGTGTATGAGTGTGTCTGTGTGTTACTACCTTTACAACATTTCCAAGTTTGACTACACTTAAGAATAAAGTGCATATACGTTTTAGTCACTTGGTCAAAAATTGCACATGTCAAAGGGGAGGGGGGGGCTGATCAATAGTTAAGTCAGGGGCCCCAAAATATCTAGTGGCGGCTCTGGCAAAAACCACCATTGAAGAGAGTCCCTCGTCTCCTGTTCCAGAGTTAAAAGGGACAGTCTACCATAGAATTGTTATTGTTTTAAAAGATAGATAATCCCTTTATTACCCATTCCCCAGTTTTGCATAACCAACACAGTTATATTAATATACTTTTTACCTCTGTGATTACCTTGTATCTAGGAACCTTCTTCCAGCCCCCTGATCACATGACTGTGACTATTATCTATTGTCTTAAATTTAGCATTGGTTTGTGCTAGATCTTAAATAACCCCCTGTGCCTGAACACAGTGTTATCTATATGGCCCATGTGTACTTTGTCTCTTTGTTTTGAAAAGAGATTTAAAAAGCATGTGATAAGAGGCAGCCCTCAAAGGCTTAGAAATTAGCATATGAGCCTACCTATGTTTAGTTTAAACTAATAATACCAAGAGAAAAAAGCAAATTTGATGATAAAAGTAAATTGGAAAGTAGATTAAAATTAAAAGTCCTATCTGAATAATGAAAGTTTAATTTATACTAGACTGTCCCTTTAATCGAGGAGACAAGTCTGCATAATCTCCGTTGCAGAGGTCTGAGATCGAAACGAGCAAACAGGATTATGTCCATCACCGCCACCATCAGCCCTAATTAGCTCCATGCACTGAGCCACTGACAGCCGAGGACTGGACTGAAGGACTCGGCAAGTATCTATAATCTTTGATTTCCTGACTTCTGTCAGAAAAATCTTCACGGACAAAGAGTCTATAACGGTTCCCAAGAAAATGACTCTTGTACATGGGACTAGGGAACTCTTTCCCAAATTTACCTTCCACCCGTGGGTTCTTAGGAAAGATAACACTATGTCGGTGTGGATCTTGCTAGTTGAAATGATGGTGCCCTGGACTAGAATGTCGTCCAGATAAGGCGCCACCCCTATGCCCCTTGACCGAAGTACTGCCAACAGAGACCCCAGAACCTTTGTGAAGATTCTGGGAGCAGTGGCCAGGCCGAAAGGAAGAGTGTTTGTCCTGAAAGGCAAATCTTAGGAACTTGTGATGATCCCAGTGTATAGGAACATGTAGGTATGCGTCCTTTAAATGCACAATTGTCATGAACTTACCCTCCTGGATTAAGGGAAAAATGGAATGAATAGTTTCCATCTTGAAAAACGGAACTCTGAGAAATTTGTTTAGACTCTTTAGATCTAAAATTGGTCTGAAGGTTCCCTCCTTTTTGGGAACCACAAACAGATTGGAATAAAAACCCTGACTCTGTTCCTGTACTGAAACGGGAACAATCACTCCCAGGGCAGCAAGGTCTCTTACACAATGTAAGAACGCCTCCCTTTTTGTCTGGTCTGCATATAATCTTGAAAGAAGAAACCTGCCTCTGGGAGGAAAATTTTTTAACTCCAATTTGTATCCCTGAGACACTATTTCTATTGCCCAGGGATCCTGAACGTCCCGAACCCAAGCCTGAACGAAGAAGGAAAGTCTGCCCCTACCAGATCCGGTCCTGGATCGGGGGCATGCCCTTCATGCTGTTTTGGACTCAATAGCAGGCTTCTTGGATTGTTTACCTTTGTTCCAAGACTGGTTGGGTCTCCATGTAGGCTTAGATTGCTCCTGCTTAGAGGAGGAAGAGGAAGAATTTCCCTTGGAATTTCGAAAGGAACGAAAATGACTCTGTCGTCCCTTTTGTTTGTGTCTCTAATCCTGAGGAAGGAGATGACCATTACCTCCCGTAAAATCAGAGATAATTTCCGTCAGGCCAGGTCCAAACAAGGTCTTCCCCTTGTAAGGAATCGCTAGAAGCTTAGACTTAGATAACACGCCCGCAGACCAAGGCTTTAACCATAAGGCTCTGCGGGCTAGGACAGAGAAACCCTCCAAAGAAGTCTCAGTCCTGAGAGACTCGGATAAAGCATCAAACCAATATGCTGCTGCACTAGTGACAGTAGCAATGCACGCAGCAGGCTGTAACAGACCCTGGTAAACATAAATCTTTTTAAGTAAACCCTCTAACTTCTTGTCCATAGGATCTTTGAAAGCACAACTATCCTCTTTTTTTCTCATACAGGTTAAAAGAGATATTTGCCTTTTAAATCCTTGGTCAAATATTCTACTAACAATTTCCCTGTCGGATTGGACACCGGCTGCTTGGATATTTGCCGTTTGGATCCTTTTCAGTTTTGACTGTCCTTTATAATTCAGCAACTTCCTGGGTACATAGGATTCTACTAGGACTTTATTTTGGACTTTTATTCCATATAGCTTTTATTCCCCAAAGCCTTTTATATCACTACAACAAAAAATTTTGTACCCATAAGGCAGTCTCTATTTATGTGTTTACAGTTAAGTTTTTTCTGACATTATTTGTATTTTTTAATGCGATTTTAACTTTCATTGCTTATTAGATCTAACAGCTGTTTTGATAACACACATTTGTGTCGGATTGGCCAATCCACATTGTTGTCATAATTTGTATTAATCTTGTGTCGTCCTACTATTAATCAGAGGTTTAACAATAGGAGTGCCGTCTCCTTCATGTTCAAAAATAATAACTATTATGTACATTTTTTTAACGAAATCTGTCGCAATCTAATTGTTTTTTTTCTGCTGGATACTAAACTTATCCATTTCACATAATCTATGAACTTTGAGCACATATTCATTCTTATAACAATATTGGATACAAACTTTTCTATCATCACGCAGTTACATTAGTGTAGCGCTTTATTTTCACGCAGTTGCAGTAGTGTAACGTTTTTTATCCAGTCACAATAAGTATCGATTCAAAGCACATTATTTAATAGCGTTCACACCTATTTCTTATTCGCCACGCCAACCAGCTAACCTTTGTTCTGCATCTTACACATCTAAATATTTTGCACATTGGAAATGTATATCCCAGTAACGTTCTCTCATAAAGTTTAACCTTTTCCTGTTATTTACACACAACAAGTGTTCTCTTATAAGCCTCTATTATCGCTCTTACACTGATACATTGTATCTTTTCCATTCACACTAAATGAGTATTTGTTCTTACACTGCTAACACTATCCTCATATTCAATTGGTTTTTCGAAATTACACTCATCTGAATTATTGTTCTATTAGATGTCTTTCTAGTGGACTCACTTGTTCAGATACCATAAGATATTTTAGATTTCATTTTAGGCTTTTTAAATTGTACTTTGCGCATATAAAGTAAATAGCGCAGATGTTTTTTAATTTGTGTTTAGTAACCTGACTATATATATTATGTTTATTTGAATTTATCTACAATTGTATCAAATATATCTTCTAACATATACTTTAGAATGAATAATTTCTTATCCAACTAGTGGTTAACCCATTAATCAAACATTCATTGAAAATTGGAATACTCCTTGTTGCCTCTCACATTATTGCTATCTGCATAACCTATAGGGATAAACCTTAACCCTAATCTGTCTAGCCCAAGGGCCATTTAGGAAGATAAGGTCAAGTTATTATCAAATTTAACTACATAACAAGTACTATAGCCTCTTTGTTTGGCGCTCCTTCTAAATCTAACCATTTCTTACTTTTTCTATGGAGCCTAAATATATTTATCTATAATTTCCAATTCCTGAACCCTGCAGTAGATCTCTGCAATTATGAGCCTCAGCATTACAACTATCCACGTCCAGGATCCTGATTCACGGGTCAAGTTTTGGTGTCTCCAACTCCCTACCACTGTCCCAAGGATCAGTCTCCTGAACAATTATACACTGGATCATGACATGTACTTCTTGAATTTTGAGGATAGTTCTGAGGAACTGCCAGATTTTTCACTATAGTGGATACCTGCCTTGTAGTAGTATGAGTAATAGGCTATACAGCAAAACCCTGTCTAGAATTTGAAGTTGCTCCAGCATGAGGTACATAGCTGAGCAGGGGGACACATAGAAATATCCTTTCATACAGGATCTAAAAATAAATATTTATATCTTTTATACACTTGGAATCATTTTCTTTCCTATGACGAGCCGGACTTACTATATTTGATAAGTAAGTTACTATTTGATTTGTAATAAAAGTTACTATTTTACTGCTGATGGGGTTTTCAATCCATTTCCAGCCCAGCTGACATCCTCTTTGGGATTTGTTTCCTATTTTCTGGAGAAAGGCATACCTTAGAAGCTGAACTCACATTATTGAAGGAGTGAGTATATTGCACATTATTTTTGTGTATTTAAACTTGCACATCAAGTCCATTTCTATCTATCATTAGAAAACTTAACTTCATATCAAGACCAGCACCATCCATTTCTATTTGCCTATTGTTTGTACAGTCCCTGGGGAGAGACTGAAGGAAGGCAGCGGTCATCTTTACATCACTTTGATAAGGAGAGTATTGTTTTTTAGCACATTGTGTTAAGCATATCTGTTAACATCTGACTTGTTTGCTATACACACATTATCTACACAGTTCTGAGGAACTGCCAGATTTTTCACTATAGTGGATACCTGCCTTGTAGTAGTATGAGTAAAAGGCTATACAGCAAAACCCTGTCTAGAATTTGAAATTGCTCCAGCATGAGGTATATAGCTGAGCAGGGGGACACATAGAAATATCCTTTCATACAGGATCTACCCTTAAACATGTCAGCTGCTGATCCAGAGACCTGAGCTGCACCAATCTGCTACATAAGTCGGGTAAAACATGTAAGCAGTAAGCAAGTTAAAGGGACATGAAACCCATCTTTTTTTCTTTCATGATTTACAAAAAGCATGCAATTTTAAACAACCTTCTAATTTACTTCTATTATCTAATTTGCTTAATTCTCTTGATATCCTTTTCTGAAAATCATATTTAGATAGGCTCAGAAGCTGCTGATTGGTGGCTGCACATAGCTGCCTCGTGCGATTGGCGCACCCATGTTCATTGCTATTTCTTCAACAATGGATATCTAAAGAATGAAGCAATTTAGATAATACAAGTACATTGGAAAGTTGTTTAAAATTGTATTTTCTATCTGAATCATGAAAGAAAACATTTGGGTTTAATGTACCTTCAAGAGGAAAGATGATTACCTTAACTAGAGATAATTAAAGGGACAGTCTACTTGATAATTATTATTGTTTAAAAAGCTAGATAATCCCTTTATTACCCATTACCCAGTGTTGCATAACCAATACTGTTTTATTGATATACATTTTACAGTTGTGATTACCTAGCATCTAAGCTTCTGCAGACTTTCTACTTATCTCAGAGCTTTTTACAAATTTGAATTTTAGCCAACTAGTGCTGGTGTTCACATAACTCCACAAGAGCAAGCAAAATGTTATCTATGTGGCACACATGAACTAGCACTGTCTGGCTGTGAAAAGCTAATAAAATGCAATAAGATAAGAGGTGGCCTGTAGGGGCTTACAAACAGGCAGATATTTAAGGGTTAATAAAGTATATTAATATAATAATGTTAGTTGTGCAAAGCTGGGGAAAGAGTAGTAAAGGCTTCTTGGTATCTTAATTTAAAAAGCTGGAATGTAAGCTTAGAATCCGGCCCATTTTTGGTTCAGCACCTGGGTAGCATGTGTTGATTGGTGTCTAAATGTAGCCATCCAATCAGCAAGCACTACCCAGGTGTTGAACCAAAAATGGGCCGGATCCTAAGCTTACTTTTCAGCTTTTTTAAAATAAAGATACCAAGAAAACAAAGAAAATTTAATAATAGGAGTAAATTAGAAAGTTTCTTAAAATTGCCTGCTCTGTTTGAATCATGAGAGTTTATTTTTGACTAGATTATCCCTGAAGTAAGAATGCAATGTAGGAAGCACAGATATATGACTGAGTAAGCCCCTAAGGGGGAACAAAGCAGTCAGAAAACACCAGCCTCCTCACAACAGGTAATAAGGTAGTTAACCAGACCATAAATATGTTAAGTAATAACAGCACAATAATGTAAAATAGTATTAACATTATATATATAAGAAGCTCCGATATATGTTAGCTTGTAAGATGGTTTCCCGTACTGCAGAGCCAGAAAAAAAGGCACACTAAAAGGTCTGCCAAAAAGTTAACCCTTAAAGCTCCGAGCCCTACTGGGAGGCATGAACATTATTTCCCAGTGGTAGAAGCTAAAAAAATAGAGCAGGTGAGGAGTGGCTTTGCTAAAGAGCACTTAAGTCAGTCATGGCATTCTAAAAGCATCAGTATGCTTAAGAGAGAAAAAAAGTAAAAAAGTACCTAAATTGCATAAATGTGTTATGTAGTATGTATGAATTATGTCCACATTTTTATGCTAATAGCCGGTAATTTGTGAAGATGTCAGCATCTTCGTCTACTGTGCTTACCTCACCTGCAGATGACTGCTGTCAGTAGATGGTCCATCCAAGACAGTTCAAGCACAGTGCCAAGGATATCACAAGGATCAGCACACTATAGAACAGCGGATTGGAAAATTAATCCAAATTTAACCTGGGAGGCCTGTGATCTCTCGACACTGGGAGAAGATGCCTCACTGTCTGGCTGAACTCCTGTCATCCCCTCTTTCCAGAAAGCACTATGAGGGGGAAATTGGGTCTCTGAGAACCACTATCAATGTGTAGATCAGCACACACTCTATGTTGGAGGCAAACAATTGACTAAGGGATTTTGGGGAGTATAATTCCACATGTGGTGTCTCAAAATTTCACCCTCTTATGAGTGAAAGAAAAAACACACAAAAAAGGTGTGTTCAGGTGAAGTCTTCCTGATTATCACTTCAAACAGAGAGTAGTGTACCAGTCTCTCCCCATATTGCTATCGAAAATACAAATATAGGATATTGTACCAGCCTTTCTCTATATTGCTATGGAATAAACTAAAATGCATCGCAAGCAAGTTAAGGCTGATGGGAAAACAGACACATTGCATTATGTTTGATGTTTGTCCCCACATCTATTAAAAATGCATTTATAGCATTGCATTACATCTGTAGCTTAGTAGGAAATGCACTAAAATGCTTGGGTAAGAGTATTTTGGCAACCCTTTTGCAATTTGGTGCCTGTTATAGTTGCCAGTATCCAGCCCTTATTTGTGAGAATTTTTTTTTTTTTTTGAAGCAAGGTAGTAAAGACAATTAAATGGTGTACCTCCCTCATTATGGACTCCTTGAAGAGGTCTCATGTAGCACTACTGCACATTGCAGGACTGAATCCTAAATAACCTTTAAAAACATATAGTGAATGAGGGGAAGGATAACTTGATTTATTGTTCCTCAGATTTTCTGGGGGTTTTTTTTTACCCTAATATGCTCTAAGGCAGTGATTTTTAACCTTTTTGTTTGCCATGGCACACTTTTTTACATTAAAAAATCCTGTGGCACACCACCATCCCAAAATTTTAAAAAAAAAATCACACATTGTAGCCTAATACAGCATATAAATATACACATACAAACACACACATACTGTATGTATTGTGCTGTTATGCCATGCCTCCTACAAACTACCCCTGCACTGGGAGTAAAAAACAAGCAAAGTTTAAAAAATATGTCACACTGTTGTCAGTCTGCCGTGGCACACCTGAGGATCTCTCACGGCACACTGGTTGAAAAACACTGCTCTAAGGGATGGTTGGCTGTCAGGCCACATGTTGCCCTCTGCGCTAGTGTCTGTGGCCTCTGGGAGAAAAACAGAACAAATAAAGTATACCAACCTTTTTGTGGCTCCAGGAAAAACTAAAAATATGCACTTTGGCTTGAGAAGGCAAAAATAAAAAGGTGGCCACAATTCAAAACAGCACATTGGAGAATAAAATAGCAGACAGAGAATGTCCTACAGCATTACCTAAATCTGTCCCTGCGTTAATAGACTTTTTTTTAGAAAATTGTGTGTTTAATAGGCATAACATTATATTCAGCTTTTAAAAGGTTCGAAAATATTGATCTGCAAACCAGTGTGTTAGAAATTTGGCTATCACTGAAGGGTTTAAAGCTTTTCATCTTCATCAAGTGGAAATATATAGCCACTCTGTTCTTTAGAATTTCAATTTACTGCACTACTAATGGAAATTCAGATTTAACTTACCGGATGAATGCTGGATTTTACGGGATGACACAATGTTCTGACATCAAATGTTCCGAACTCACCTATGTGAAAATGTGAATAAAAATCAGTGAAAAGAAGAAGATACTGTATTTTGATACTTTAGCACAGTGTTTTCTCAACCCCAGTACTCACGTACCCCAAACAGGAACACAGGTGAAATAATCAGCTGATGGGTGAGAGCAGGTTAGTATCTATGGTTACTGATCACCTGAGCGTTAGTTTAGCTTTATTAAAAGCTGTGTGTTGAGGACTGGAGATGAGAAACACTGCTCTAGCACACTTGCAATACCATATTACCCTCTATTGTTTAGACAGGATAGACTCCTTCATTTATATAACTCTATTGTTAAAGGGACATTATACACTCATTTTTTCTTTGCATAAATGTTTTGTAGATGATCTATTTATATAGCCCATAAAGGTTTTTTTTAAAATAAATGTTTAGTTTTGCTTATTTTTAAATAACATTGCTCAGATTTTCAGACTCTTAACCAAGCCCCAAAGTTTTATGTGAATACCGTCAGCTACCTTCTCCAGCTTGCTCCTGTTTGTGTAAAGGGTCTTTTCATATGCAAAAGAAGGGGGAGGGGGGAGTGTCTTATTTGCCACTTGCTGTGGGCTTTCCAGCTACCTTTTCAACAGAGCCAAACTGACAGCTTCTAAGTAAGTTTTTAAACAGTTTTACACTGGATTTTTATATCAGTATCTGTGCAACTTATTCTTTATAGTAGTGTCTATTACATGCAGTTATATGAAAATGAGTGTATACTGTCCCTTTAAATTCCACTCAAGTCAGTCAGTCCTTACTCTGCACACTTGGAAAAGCCAGGTGAGCAGCATCCCCCTCTTTCAGCTACCTGTACAACCACTTTGTATCATACAGACATCGATTTATTTGTATTTATTACATTTTTGCAGTACTCTTTTATACACACAGTTCCCTAAAACCTATTGTTACACTTGTCTCCCTCACTCTTCCCAAAGCTCATTTGGAAAAAACAACATAACAAAAAATACACATATAATTTCAAACATAACTTAGGGTTCAATTAAAACTATTTATCAACTTTTGCAAGAACCTGCAAGCACACAATATGTGCAATTAAATTATACTATTTTGTTATAACAGAAATGTAACTGCTAGTTTACTACGTTATAGGTATGGACCGATAAAGTTTTTTCAGGGCCAATACCGATTATTGGCCACCTTTCAGGCCGATAACAGGGGCCGATATTCTGTGCATTTAAAGTTTTGAAAAAACAAAATTTCTACACAATTCCGGTATAAAACTGAACATGCTTATTAAAATTTTAAACATTAAAAGTAAACAACTGGGAAAAATAAAGTGATAAGGTTTAAAAGTAAAGTAAAAAAGATATAAACTGACAGGCAAAAAAATGATATGCTGGAATATCAGTGCTAGATTTATTTATTTGCTTTAATTTTTAATATGCTCATATATTTACTGGATTGCAAACACCTTCCCTGGTACTGAGGAGTAAACTATAAGTTTCTTATTATGTCACTTATGGGCAGTTTTATACATGTGAAACAACATCAGAACATTGTTATCCACTGCTAGAGAATATTGATACTAGTCTCCTATACTAATAGCTTTCTACTCAAGGTTTGTTGTTGTGGACATTTAATTGATGTGTCTGAACTATAATTTTTTTAAATCTTTTTTTTTTATGCCCATCAAAGGGGGAAATAATATATTTAAATTAAAAAAAATCGTCAAATATAGCAGCTTAAGTGAAATGTTTTGCAAATGTGTACACTTTATCAGAATGCAATAAATAATGTTCTAGTTCTGATAGCAATTAGCAAGCAGATTGATTTTATGTATTGCTGACCACTAGGAGCAAATCAAAAGTAATTTAGCTCTGTGTACTTCAGGGAAACTATGAAGCTTTAAGTGCCACTTAAAGATCACATTTTCCATTTCACAAATCATATTTTTTTTATGCAAGTCCATCTACAGGCCTGCCATTAGGGGTATGGTAGTTGGTAACTGAGCTCCCAGGAACACCTGGGCATGGACTCGGTTATCAGTGCTATTTATTATTAGATGCTATGCTATGTCCAGCTTATATGTGCTATTGATGATTTGTGTGATGATTTGAGTCACTTAAAACTACATAGTTTCCCTGAAGTACACAGAGCTAAATAACTTTTGATCTGCTCCATATCGGTAATATCGGTAAGTCTCCGATAAATCGGTCAACTCCTACTACGTTACATAACTAAGTGTTATTTAAATGCTTATTTCCCTAAGTTATGTTTGAGAAAACTTTACTGTGGCTTTGCATGTGAATATGCAGATTTAAAAGGGACACGAAAAAGTCAAAATTAAACTTTCATAGTTCAGATAGAACATGTTATTTTAACAGACATTTTCAATTTATTTCTGTTATCAAATTTACTTTGTCCTGTTGGTATCTTGTGTTGAAAAGCATACCTAGGTAGGCTAAGGAGCAGCAATGCACTGCTGGAAGCAAACTAGTAATTGGTGGCAACACACATACAAACTTCTCATTGGCGCAACTGATAAAGCAAAGCACATCTACCTACCAAGTAGGGCATTGGAGATGACCTTATAGATTATTGCACTTTTATGTCCATTTAAGCTTTTTGGAGACCAAGAACATTTAATTTGGACGCTTAGTGGCCGTTTTCACTATATATTTATCCCACGTCTGTATAGCTTTGTGGAGTATTTTAGAACATCACAAATAAAACACATAACTATAATAATATTACTATTAATACTAATAATAAAAAAACAACAGCGACAAATATGTTCACATCTATGCCATGAATCAAGTTCTTTGAGTCTGGATCTGTTGGTAATTTTTAAATGAAACCTAATAATGTTTAATACAATAAGAGGGGGTTACCTTTCTTCTTTCTATCCATATTTATTGGTTTGCCCAAATCAATAATGTTTTTTCTTCTTTCCGGTAGTTTTACCATTTTAGCTTTAGCTTTATCCTTTAGCTTTTTTGTCAAAAATATTTTATTTAGTACTGTGGCGATTCTTTTCTTGAAGATATGTGAGGTAGCTCTCTCTTAAGAGTATCTAATAACTCAATGCCCAAGGGTGGTCCTCAATCTTTGTAGGAAAGTCAAAGCCTTTTATGTAGGGCATATTCTGGAAGCACGATACCTCATGCTGCAAGGAGATCTGGGCTCCGTACAAATATATGAGTTTAATTAATACTCCTCTGTGCAATACCCTGCAAAAAAATTGAGAATCAGTAAAAATGCCATTTTTACATAAAGTAAAAAAATACAATAAGAAAAACACTCCAAAGCATTTTCGGATGCTCATATTGCTGTATACTATGTGCCTCTAAACTGATAGTGAAAAGGAAAATCCCATCTACAAATGAACATAGTTGCATTTCTATATTTCAGAAGTTTTCCATTTAAATTAATTTGAAGCATTTGAAACTAAGAAATAAGGAACAATTAAGCGGTACCATACAAATGACTAGTAGGGACGTGCGTTCTACCTTTTAAATATTACTTTTCAAAACATGCGGCCATCCCTAGAAATAATAAAAATAATCCAATAGCAATAATAACAGACTATAGAAGTTTTACAAATATATATATATTATATATATATATCTATATATATATACATATACCCATCATATACTATATATATATATATATATATATATATATATATATATATATATATATATATATAATATATATATATATATATATATATATATATATATTTATATACACAGATACACATACATACATATATATACATATATACATACACACAAAGGTTTTTTGTTTTTTTTAAATAAACGTATCTCGCAAAAATATAGATGGTGCAGCATATGCTATGTGAAAATTACAGATTTATGTATATACAGCACTTCTATGTAATGTATTATAAAATGTGAATACAAACCATAAGCGACTCAACAATCCTAATAGTACAACATTCATCACCATAAACTCTTCAAGGTTCAGATGCTGAAGACATAAACTTGTTTAAGTTATGGATGTAAAGAATAAAACAAATCTAAGATGTTTATAGCATTATAATCAGAATAAATAAATATACAGAATTTGCTTACTAAATGGACAGTAAACAACTTTTAAGTTTTGATAACAAAATTACAGTGGTAATCCTCGTCTACTCCAGTAACAAGTCCAGATTGGCTCCTCTAAATAAGGTGGTGGGAAGAATTGGGTTTTTGGAAAAACAACTGCAGCACATAAAGTGTTAATGTATTTCAAAAGTATTTCACACTCACATAGTATGTTAATTTATTGTAAGACCACAGAAAAACAGAATTTATGTTTACCTGATAAATTACTTTCTCCAACGGTGTGTCCGGTCCACGGCGTCATCCTTACTTGTGGGATATTCTCTTCCCCAACAGGAAATGGCAAAGAGCCCAGCAAAGCTGGTCCACATGATCCCCTCCTAGGCTCCGCCTTCCCCAGTCATTCGACCGACGTAAAGGAGGAATATTTGCATAGGAGAAATCATATGATACCGTGGTGACTGTAGTTAAAGAAAATAAATTATCAGACCTGATTAAAAAACCAGGGCGGGCCCTTGGGCCGGACACACCGTTGGAGAAAGTAATTTATCAGGTAAACATAAATTCTGTTTTCTCCAACATAGGTGTGTCCGGTCCACGGCGTCATCCTTACTTGTGGGAACCAATACCAAAGCTTTAGGACACGGATGATGGGAGGGAGCAAATCAGGTCACCTAGATGGAAGGCACCACGGTTTGCAAAACCTTTCTCCCAAAAATAGCCTCAGAAGAAGCAAAGTATCAAATTTGTAAAATTTGGTAAAAGTGTGCAGTGAAGACCAAGTCGCTGCCTTACATATCTGATCAACAGAAGCCTCGTTCTTGAAGGCCCATGTGGAAGCCACAGCCCTAGTGGAATGAGCTGTGATTCTTTCAGGAGGCTGCCATCCGGCAGTCTCATAAGCCAATCTGATGATGCTTTTAAGCCAAAAAGAGAGAGAGGTAGAAGTTGCTTTTTGACCTCTCCTTTTACCAGAATAAACAACAAACAAGGAAGATGTTTGTCTGAAATCCTTTGTAGCCTCTAATAGAATTTTAGAGCACGAACTACATCCAAATTGTGCCAACAACGTTCCTTCTTTGAAACTGGATTCGGACACAAAGAAGGCACGACTATCTCCTGGTTAATGTTTTTGTTAGAAACAACTTTCGGAAGAAAACCAGGTTTAGTACGCAAAACCACCTTATCTGCATGGAACACCAGATAAGGAGGAGAACACTGCAGAGCAGATAACTCTGAAACTCTTCTAGCAGAAGAAATTGCAACCAAAAACAAAACTTTCCAAGATAATAACTTAATATCTACAGAATGTAAGGGTTCAAACGGAACCCCCTGAAGAACTGAAAGAACTAAATTGAGACTCCAAGGAGGAGTCAAAGGTTTGTAAACAGGCTAGATTCTAACCAGAGCCTGAACAAAAGCTTGAACATCTGGCACAGCGCCAGCTTTTTGTGAAGTAAAACAGATAAAGCAGAAATCTGTCCCATTCAAAGAACTTGCAGATAATCCTTTCTCCAAACCTTCTTGAAGAAAGGATAGAATCTTAGGAATTTTTATCTTGTTCCATGGGAATCCTTTAGATTCACACCAACAGATATATTCTTTCCATATTTTATGGTAGATTTTTCTAGTTACAGGCTTTCTGGCCTGAACAAGAGTATCAATGGACAGAATCTGAGAACCCTCGCTTTGATAAAATCAAGCGTTCAATCTCCAAGCAGTCAGTTGGAGTGAGGCCAGATTCGGATGTTCGAACGGACCCTTGAACAAGAAGGTCCTGTCTCAAAGGTAGCTTCCATGGTGGAGCCGATGACATATTCACCAGGTCTGCATACCAAGTCCTGCGTGGCCACGCAGGAGCTATCAAGATCACTGATGCCCTCTCCTGATTGATCCTGGCTACCAGCCTGGGGATGAGAGGGAAACGGTGAGGAAATACATAAGCTAGGTTGAAGGTCCAAGGTGCTACTAGTGCATCTACTAGAGTCGCCTTGGGATCCCTGGATCTGGACCCCGTAGCAAGGAACCTTGAAGTTCTGACGAGAGGCCATCAGATCCATGTCTGGAATGCCCCACAATTGAGTAATTTGGGCAAAGATTTCCGGATGGAGTTCCCACTCCCCCGGATGAAATGTCTGACGACTCAGAAAATCCGCTTCCCAGTTTTCCACTCCTGGGATGTGGATTGCAGGACAAGTGGCAGGAGTGAGTCTCCGCCCATTGAATGATTTTGGGTCACTTCTTCCATCGCCAGGGAACTCCTTGTTCCCCCCTGATGGTTGATATACGCAACAGTCGTCATGTTGTCTGATTGAAACCGTATGAATTTGGCCTTTGCTAGCTGAGGCCAAGCCCTTGAGAGCATTGAATATCGCTCTCAGTTCCAGAATATTTATGGGGAGAAGAGATTCTTCCCGAGACCAAAGACCCTGAGCTTTCAGGGGTTCCCAGACCGCGCCCCCAGCCCACCAGACTGGCGGTCGGTCGTGACAATGACCCACTCTGGTCTGCGGAAGCTCATCCCCTGTGACAGGTTGTCCAGGGTCAGCACCAACGGAGTGAATCTCTGGTCCTCTTGATCTAACTTGTATCGTCGGAGACCAAGTCTGTATAATCCCCATTCCACTGACTGAGCATGCACAGTTGTAATGGTCTCAGATGAATTCGCGCAAAAGGAACTATGTCCAGTGCCGCGCCCATCAAACCTATTACTTCCATGCACTGCGCTATGGAAGGAAGAGGAACAGAATGAAGTACTTGACAAGAGCTTAGAAGTTTTGATTTTCTGGCCTCTGTCAGAAAAATCCTCATTTCTAAGGAGTCTATAATTGTTCCCAGGAAGGGAACTCTTGTTGACGGAGATAGAGAACTTTTTTCTACGTTCACTTTCCACCCGTGAGATCTGAGAAAGGCCAGGACAATGTCCGTATGAGCCTTTGCTTGTGGTAGGGACGACGCTTGAATCAGTATGTCGTCCAAGTAAGGTACTACTGCAATGCCCCTTGGTCGTAGCACCGCTAGAAGGGACCCCAGTACCTTTGTGAAAATTCTTGGAGCAGTGGCTAATCCGAATGGAAGTGCCACAAACTGGTAATGCTTGTCCAGAAAGGCGAACCTTAGGAACCGATGATGTTCCTTGTGGATAGGAATATGTAGATACGCATCCTTTAAATCCACCGTGGTCATGAATTGACCTTCCTGGATGGAAGGAAGAATTGTCCGAATGGTTTCCATTTTGAACGATGGAACCTTGAGAAACTTGTTTAGGATCTTGAGATCTAAGATTGGTCTGAATGTTCCCTCTTTTTTGGGAACTATGAACAGGTTGGAGTAGAATCCCATCCCTTGTTCTCCTAATGGAACAGGATGAATCACTCCCAATTTTACAGGTCTTCTACAAATGTAAGAATGCCTGTCTTTTTATGTGGTCTGAAGACAATGAGACCTGTGGAACCTCCCCCTTGGGGGAAGCCCCTTGAATTCCAGAAGATAACCTTGGGGAGGACTATTTCTAGCGCCCAAGGATCAGAACATCTCTTGCCCACGCCTGAGCGAAGAGAGAAAGTCTGCCCCCCACCAGATCCGGTCCCGGATCGGGGGCCAACATCTCATGCTGTCTTGGTAGCAGTGGCAGGTTTCTTGGCCTGCTTACCTTTGTTCCAGCCTTGCATTGGCCTCCAGGCTGGCTTGGTTGAGAAGTATTACCCTCTTGCTTAGAGGATGTAGCACTTGGGGCTGGTCGTTTCTGCGAAAGGGACGAAAATTTGGTTTATTTTTAGCCTTGAAAGACCTATCCTGAGGAAGGGCGTGGCCCCTTACCCCCAGTGATATCAGAAATAATCTCTTTCAAGTCAGGGCCAAACAGCGTTTTCCCCTTGAAAGGTATGTTAAGCAATTTGTTCTTGGAAGACGCATCCGCTGACCAAGATTTTAGCCAAAGTGCTCTGCGCGCCACAATAGCAAACCCTGAATTTTTCGCCGCTAATCTAGCCAATTGCAAAGTGGCGTCTAAAGTAAAAGTTAGCCAATTTGAGAGCATGAATTCTGTCCATAATCTCCTCATAAGAAGAATCTTTATTGAGCGACTTTTCTAGTTCATCGAAACAGAAACACGCTGCTGTAGTGACAGGAACCATGCATGAAATTGGTTGTAGAAGGTAACCTTGCTGAACAAACATCTTTTTAGCAAACCCTCTAATTTAAATGAGAAGGAACCTTGGCTTCCCCACATACAGAACATAGTCTATCTGATAGTTCAGACATGTTAAACAGGCATAAACTTGATAACAAAGTACAAAAAACGTTTTAAAATAAAACCGTTACTGTCACTTTAAATTTTAAACTGAACACACTTTATTACTGAAAATGTGAAAAAAGTATGAAGGAATTGTTCAAAATTCACCAAAATTTCACCACAGTGTCTTAAAGCCTTAAAAGTATTGCACACCAAATTTGAAAGCTTTAACTCTTAAAATAACGGAACCGGAGCCGTTTTTATATTTAACCCCTATACAGTCCCTGGTATCTGCTTTGCTGAGACCCAACCAAGCCCAAAGGGGAATACGATACCAAATGACGCCTTCAGTAAGCTTTTTCTATGTATCTGAGCTCCTCACACATGCATCTGCATGTCTTGCTTCCCAAAACAACCTGCACAATAGAGGCGCGAAAATGAGGCTCTGCCTTATGATTAGAGAAGGCCCCCAGTGAAAAAGGTGTTCAATACAGTGCCTGCCGGTTATTTTTACATAATTCCCAAGAATAAATAAACCTCCTCAAAACTATGAAGTATTAAAAATGCTTATATATCAATCGTTTTAGCCCAGAAAAATGTCTACCAGTCTTTAAAGCCCCTTGTGAAGCCCTTTATCTATTTTAATAAAAATAGGCTTACCCGGATCCCATAGGGAAATTGACAGCTTCCAGCATTACCAAGTCTTGTTTGAAATGTGTAATACCTCAAGCAGCAAAAGTCCTGCTCAGTGTTTCCCCCAACCTGAAGTTAATTCCTCTCAACAGTTCCTGTGTGGAAAAGCCATCGATTTTAGTAACGATTGCTTATATTCATTTTCCTCTTACAAACAGAAATCTTCATATCCTATTTCTGTTTCAGAGTAAATTAGTACATACCAGCACTATTTTAAAATAACAAACTCTTGATTGAAGAATAAAAACTACAGTTTAATCACAAAAAACTCTAAGCCATCTCGCTGGAGATGTTGCCTGTACAACAGGCAAAGAGAATGACTGGGGAAGGCGGAGGCCTAGGAGGGATCATGTGACCAGCTTTGCTGGGCTCTTTGCCATTCCTGTTGGGGAAGAGAATATCCCACAAGTAAGGATGACGCCGTGGGACCGGCACACAACATGTTGGAGAAAATCTTGTAATTACAAGTGTTTACTGAATCTTTGTTTTTCTGGTTAATATAACAAGAAGTTGCAGTTATAAAGGAACAACCTGAGCAGATTCCAATTAACAATGTATTTCAATAAGGAATTTCAAAGCTTTTTTTTACTTTTACTATTATGTTAGTAAATATTTCTACGATAGTTTTCCTTCCCTGTTTTAATTGAGGGTCTAGACATAATTAAGTAAGAACACAAAATTTGTTCTGAAACTGCTCCATAACAATAAGTTAGATTTTGAGTAGAGCCCCATCTGACACCACCTATAAAAGATATGCCATTTTATACTATGTCACCACCCAATGGCATTTTCCCGCCAGCATTGACAGTGTTTTTTTTCATACATTGCGTGTTTTGAATTCAACAGCAACTGTGCCAGCATTGAATCCAGCACAGTACAGTAAATATGTGCTTTTAAGCCCTACGTGGCATCTTTTATAGAATGATTTGAATTAAAGGACAAAATACTCATATGCTAAAAATAACTTGAAAGTGATGCAGATAACTGTAAAAAGCTGACATGAAAATTCCTCCCTGAACATCTCTATGTAAAAAGGGAAGATATTTTACCTCAAAATGTCTTTAGCTCACCAGATTAAGTGCTTTGGTAACATACCTTCAGCTACTGTCCAGCAGCAGTGTTAAGGTCAATACATTGCTTTGATCACATAATATTTCACTGAAATCGTGTGAGATTTCAAAGTAAACCTCCTTAAACTGAATAGGGAAATAACATGCAAGTCCCTGGTACAAGTATCCCTCAATTGGCTGCTCAAAGTCTCTTTGCAGTGTGAATACTTAGGAAGTTTTGTGGTAAATAACTTCCCTTTTTTAAATAGAGATGTTCATGTGATATTTTCTAAGCCAGCTTTTGACAGCTATGATGTATTACTTTCAAGTGCTTTAACATTCGGGTATCAAGTCCCTTTAACAGTATTTATGATGCCCATTGACCTCCAGCACAGTAAATGTGTGCTTTTAAACCCTACAAGGCATTTATAGAATAATATTTAGTAAAGCACATACTAAGGTAGTTTATTGACTATACTTTTGAAAACTAATTGTTGAGCTAATAAATAATTTTGTGCAGGAGAGTGCAGATCAGACTTTATGTCACTCTTTAAGTTCTCTAGATGTAACTCCATCTACAGACTCTCTCTAACTTGTCTTCCAACCCATATTACAACTTATATTTGAGAAATTAATTATGTAAGAGAAATGCTTATATTTAGGTCACAAAAAAGGATACTGGAAAGCTTTGCAACAACAATCCATGAGACGCAGGATTAAACTTGCAGGCACCCAGAATCTTCACAGATAAAAGTTCCTATGATTGGCTGACTAGGTAAAGAGCAGTGAGTTTCTGTTTGCTACAAAAACCAAGAAAAAGCATTATTTGTAGATGCAATATAAAACACTATTGTAAATTAATTAGAACATCATATATTAATTGGCATATTAATATTTTGTGAATATGAATATTCCGATGTTATACTTGACATATAAATTATAGTGAAAATCCAATTATTGCATGTAATTGCACAATTTATGTTACACAAGGCTATGATTACAATTGGAATAATAAAAGGCTATAATTTTTCATTTATACAGCATTTCCAATCTATGGAATATAGCAGACTGAGCAAAACTTTTATTAGCCAACATCCCTTTTAGAGAACACAGCACCATTAGGAAAATATAGAACAGTTTGGTATCACAGAAAAGGGGAACACTTCCAAATTCAACTTCCTACCCCAGCTGTAAACCAGAGCCACCTTTTCACCCAGATTATACAGAGAAAGAAGCAAACAACCAGAAATGAACAATTGCTCAGTAGCTTGTACCAGCTTTTAGCCCAATTGTGCCTTTCACAGAGGCGGCCATTTCCTATGTATATCAGTCTGATCAACCTAAAAAGGACAGTCCCGTTTCAAAAATACCAGGCAATCCCCCACTAACAATGAAAACGGCAACCCCAAACAATTGTTTTTGCCTTCTGTGGGCTTCGTCAGTAAGAAGCAACCATAGCCCTTTAGATACACTAGGCAGGGAGTCCACATCTCGTTTCCCCCATAACCCTTAAGGAGACTTTCACCCATACTGCCTACTAGGCAAAAAGACGGATGATGTTAAAGTGAAAGTAATCCTAGGATTTTACAAACGCTGGATTTACTATTGAAACAAATAATAGGGCACTTTCATTCATGAAGTATAAGATACTTCATGTAGAAAGCTCCTTTATTTGATTCAATCGATCGCCGATCTTAGCTCCTACAAGCAGCGCATGGCTAAAAAAATTTTTGACTAAGAGGTGACATTTTTCACATCTTAGCCAATAGCCATGCGGTAATCCGACTCCCCATGGGCGCCAAGCCGGAATTTACCAGCATGGCTAATGGTCTAAGAGGTGAAAAAGTCACCTCTTAGCCAAAAATATGTTTCAGCCATGGGCTGCTTGTACCCAAAAAATTCTTTCGTGATTCAGATTGAGCATGAACTTTTAAGCAACTTTCTAATTTACTCCTATTATCAAATTTTCTTCATTCCTCTTGTTCTGTTTATTTGAAATGCAAGAATGTAAGTTTAGATGCCGGCCCATTTTTGGTGAACAACCTGGGTTGTCCTTGCTGATTGGTGGATAAATTCATCCACAATAAAAAAGTGCTGTCCCAGAGTACTGAAACAAAAAAAAAAGCTTAGATGCCTTCTTTTTCAAATAATGATAGCAACGAGAATGAAGAAAAATTGATAATAGGAGTAAATTAGAAAGTTGCTGAAAATTGCATGCTCTTTCTGAATTACAAAGAAAAAATTTTGGGTTACAGTGTCCCTTTAAGGACTCCCCACGACCTCAGCAGAGGTTGTAGGCTGTCATGTGAGCGAGACATAGTAGACACCCTGGAGTTTGAATAAACCAAACAGGGTTCTGATACAGGTTCTGAAAGGCCTTTAGATAATTGCAGGGGGGGGGGGGGAACAAAATTTATCAACACTATTTTGAGATTGTTTGCAAAAAAAAAATGACAAAAGGAATAGTTGACATATGACATGGAATGAGGCTGGGACACTTTCATAAAAAGGTGACTAAGGTTGGTGTCATGTTTGGTTAAGAAGAACTGGGGATTGGTAATTAGGCATGAAGAATTTGAAATTGTAGTGGGTCCCCATCTCTTCCTACTTAGTGAAGTACATTTTGGTACAATTGGAATGATATTGTTAAACCCTATTATGAAGAAAGGAGAATACAGCAGGTTCGTGGCATTGTTAGACAATGCTTATCTAGGTCAGAACAAACAGGTGGGAGGCTTATGATGGTTGGGGTCATGTGGTAAAGTTGAACAAGGCATTGGTGGTTTCAACCTGGTACTCTGCAGGCAGCAGATGTGATAAGATCCCTAGGTGAAATAAAGATGCAAGATAAAGCTAGCCTAAAAAACAGAATTTATGCTTACCTGATAAATTACTTTCTCTTGTGATGTATCGCCGTCCACGGATTCATCCTTTACTTGTGGGATATTCTCCTTCCCAACAGGAAGTGGCAAAGAGAGCACACAGCAGAGCTGTCCATATAGCTCCCCCTCTAGCTCCACCCCCCAGTAATTCGACCGAAGGTTAGGAAGAAAAAAGGAGAAACCATAGGGTGCAGTGGTGACTGTAGTTTAAACAAAAACACTACGTGACTTAATAGCCAGGGCGGGCCGTGGACTCGATACATCACAAGAGAAAGTAATTTATCAGGTAAGCATAAATTCCTGTTTTCTGTTGTAACATGTATCGAGTCCACGGATTTCATCCTTTACTGTGTGGGATACCAATACCAAAGCTTTAGGACACGGATGAAGGAGAGGGAACAAGACAGGTTACCTTAACGGAAGGCACCACTGCTTGTAAAAACTTTCTCCCAAAAATAGCCTCTGAAGAAGCAAAAGTATTGAATTTGGAAAATTTGGAAAAAAGTATGCAGCGAAGACCAAGTCGCTGCCTTGCAAATCTGTTCAACAGAAGCCTCATTTTTAAAAGCCCATGTGGAAGCCACTGCTCTGGTAGAATGAGCAGTAATTGTTTCGGGAGGCTGCTGGCCAGCAGTCTCATAGGCCAACGGGATGATGCTTTTCAGCAAAAGGAAAGAGAGGTAGCAGTCGCTTTCTGACCTCTCCCTCTTACCAGAAAGATAACAAACAATGAAGTTGTTTGTCTGAAATTCCTTAGTTGCTTGTAAATAGAACTTTAAAGCACGAACCACCTCAAGATTGTGTAAAAGACGGTTCCCTTCTTCGAAGAAGGATTAGGACACAGAGAAGGAACAACAGTTTCCTGGTTAATATCTTCTTATTAGACACAACCTTAGGAAGAAAACCCCCCCCCGGGTTTGGTACGCAAAACTACCTTATCTGCATGGAAAAACCAGGTAAGGTGAATCACACTGTAAAGCAGATAACTCTGAAACTCTTCGAGCAGAAGAGATAGCTACCAAAAACAAAACTTTCCAAGATAAAAGCTTAATATCTATGGAAAGTAAAGGTTCAAACGGAACCCCTTGTAGAACTGAAAGAACTAGATTCAGACTCCATTGCGGAGCCACAGGTCTATAAACAGGCTTGATTCTGACTAAAGCCTGACTAAACGCTTTAACGTCTGGTACCTCTGCCAGACGTTTGTGTAAAAGAATAGACAAAGCAGATATCTGTCCTTTTAAGGAACTAGCTAATAATCCTTTCTCCAGTCCTTCTTGGAGAAAGGACAATATCCTGGGAATCCTAATCTTACTCCATGAGTAACTCTTGGATTCGCACCAAAAAAGATATTTTCGCCAAATCTTATGGTAGATTTTCCTGGTGACAGGCTTTCTAGCCTGAATCAGGGTATCAATAACCGACTCAGAGAAACCACGCTTTGATAGAATTAGGCGTTCAATCTCCAAGCAGTCAGACGCAGAGAAATTCGATTTGGATGTTTGAAAGGACCTTGTATTAGAAGGTCCTGCCTCATTGGTAGTGTCCGTGGTGGAACAGATGACATGTCCACTAGGTCTGCATACCAGGTCCTGCGTGGCCAGCAGGCGCTATTAGAATCACTGAAGCCCTCCTCCTGCTTGATCTGGCAACCAGATGAGGGAGGATAGAGAAACGGTGGAAAAACATAGGCCAGATTGAAGGACCAAGGCGCTGCTAGAGCATCTATCAGCACCGCCTGGGGATCCCGGGATCTGGACCCGTAAAAGAGGAAGCTTGGTTGTTCTGACGGGACGCCATCAGATCCAATTCTGGAGTGCCCCATAGCTGAGTCAGCTGGGCAAATAACTCTGGGTGGAGTTCCCATCCCCCGGGTGAAAAGTCTGACGACTTAGAAAATCCGCCTCCCAGTTGTCTACTCCTGGGATGGTGAATTGCTGAGAGATGGCAAGAGTGATCCTCCGCCCACCGGGATTATTTTTGTTACTTCCATCATTGCTAGGGAACTCCTTGTTCCCCCTTGATGATTGACGTAAGCTACAGTCGTGATGTTGTCATACTGAAATCTGATGAATTTGGCCGCAGCTAGCCGAGGCCATGCCTGGAGCACGTTGAATATCGCCCTCAGTTCCAGAATGTTTATCGGGAGAAGAGCTTCTTCCCGAGACCATAAGCCCTGAGCTTTCAGGGAGTCCCAGACTGCACCCCAGCCCAACAGACTGGCGTCGGTCGTTACGATGATCCACTCTGGTCTGCGGAAACATATTCCCTGAGACCACCACCAGAGAAGAGAATCACTGGTCTCCTGGTCCAACTGTATTTGAGGAGACAAATCTGCATAATCTCCATTCCACTGTTTGAGCATGCATAGTTGCAGTGGTCTGAGGTGTATCAGTGCAAAAGAGACTATGTCCATTGCCACTACCATTAGCCCGATTGTCTCCATGCACTGAGCTACAGATGGCAGAGGAATGGCATGAATGGCTCGGCAAGTGGTTAAGAGTTTTAACTTTCTGACCTCCGTCAGAAATATTTTCATTTCTACCGAGTCTATTAGAGTTCCTAGGAAGGAAACTCTTGCGAGGGGGGAGAGAGAACTCTTTTTGATGTTCACCTTCCACCCGTTGAGACCTCAGAAAGGCCCAATACAATTTTCCTTGTGAGACTTGGCTCTTTGGAAAGTCGATGCCCTGAATTAAAGATGACGTCTAGATAAGCGCCACTGCTATGCCCCGCGGTCCTAGAACCGCCAGGAAGGACCCTAGCACCTTTGTGAAAATTCTGGGAGCAGTGGCCAATCCAAAAGGAAGAGCCACAAACTGGTAATGCTTGTCCAGAAAAGGCAGACCTGAGAAACTGGTGATGATCTTTCGTGGATAAGAATGTGCAGATACGCATCCTTTAAATCACGGTGGTCATATATTGACCCTCCTGGATCATTGGTAATATTGTCCGAATGGTCTCCCATCTTGAAATGATGGAACTCTGAGGAATTTGTTTAGAATTTTTAGATCCAGGATTGGTCTTAAAGTTCCCTTCTTTCTTTGGAACCACAAACAGGTTTGAGTAAAAACCCAGCCCCTTGTTCCGCAACTGGAAACTGGGTGGATCACTCCCATTGTATGTAGGTCTTCTACACAGCGTAAGAACCCCTCTTTCTTTGGTCCTGGTCTGAAGACAGGCGAGAAATGTGGAACCTTCCTCCCTTGAATTCTAGAAGATATCCCTGGGATACAATCTCTAAGGCCCAGGGATCGTGTACATCTCTTGCCCAGGCCTGAGCGAAAGAGAGAGAATCTGCCCCCTACTAGATCTGGTCCCCGATCTGGGGCTACCTCATCATGCTGTCTTGGAGGCAGCTGCAGGCTTCTTGGCCTGTTTACCTTGCTCCAGCCCTGGTAAGGTTTCCAGGCTGCCTGGGTTGTGAAGTGTTACCCTCTTGCTTTGCAGCAGGGGAGAGGATGAGGAAAGCATGGCCTTTTCCCCCAGTGCTTTATGAAATAATCTCTTTCAATTTCAGGCCCGAAGAGGGTCTTTCCTTTGAAAGGGATGTTCAATAGTTTGGATTTTGACGACACATCGGCTCCGACCAGGACTTTAGCTATAGCGCCCTGCGCGCTAAAATGTCGAAACCTGAATTTTTTGCCGCTAACTTAGCTAGTTGGAAAGCGCCATCTGTGATAAAGAATTAGCCAGCTTAAGAGCCTTAATTCTGTCCATAATGTCCTCATATGAGGGTCTCCGTCTGGAGCGCATCTTCCAGCGCCTCGAACAGAAAGCAGCTGCAGTGGTTACAGGAACAATGCACGCAATAGGTTGGAGAAGAAAATCTTGTTGAACAAAATTTTCTTAAGTAAAACTAATTTTTTATCCATAGGGTCTTTAAAAGCACAACTGTCTTCGATTGGTATAGTTGTGCGTTTAGCAAGTGTAAGAAACAGCCCCCTCCACCTTAGGACCGTCCTGCCACGAGTCCCGCATGGGGTTAGATATGGGGAACAGGAGGGGGAACGAAAGGAATACCTGGGTTTATTCCCACTCCCTAGTATGATATCCGCAATCCTCTTAGAGACCGGGAACACATCAGTGTAAACAGGAACTTCTAGGTACTTGTCCATTTTACACAATTTCTCTGGAACCCACCATAGGGTCGCAGTCATCCAGAGTAACTAATACCTCCCTGAGCAATAAGCGGAGTTGTCTCTAGTTTAATTTAAAAGCCAACGTATTCTGAATCTGTCTGAGGAGAAACCTTTCCTGAATCGGAAATTTCTCCCTCAGACAGCACATCCCTCGCCCCACTTCAGATGTGTTTGTGAGGGTATATCGGATACAGCTACTAAAGCGTCAGAATGCTCATTATCTGTTCTTTAAAACAGAGCTATCACGCTTTGCAGGTAACACGGGCAGTTTAGATAAGAACACTGAAAGGGTATTATTCATAACTGCAGCCAAGTCTTGCAAGGTAAAAGAGTTAGACGCACTAGAGGTGCTAGGCGTCACTTGAGCGGGCGTAACTGGTTGTGAAACTTGGGGAGAGGTTGACGGGCTAACCTCGTTACCTTCTGTCTGAGAATCATCTTGGGCCACATTTTTAAGTGTACAAAATATGTCTCTTTAACCCTTAATGACCGGACCATTTTTCAAATTTCTTACCCTTAATGACAATGGCTATTTTTACATTTCTGCACTGTTTGTGTTTAGCTGTAATTTTCCTCGTATTCATTTACTGTACCCACACATATTATATACTGTTTTTCTCGCCATTACATGAACTTTCTAAAGATACCATTATTTTCATCATATCTTATAATTTACTATAAAAAAAAAATATAAAGTATGAGGAAAAAATGGAAAAAAACACACTTTTTCTAACTTTTTTTTTTTTTAATAATTTTTATTGAGGAATATTCAAAGGCATACAATAGTCATAAAAACAGGTTCTTGCATTGCATGTCACATACAGTAAGGTTTAGTGTTACGTGAATGAAAAGACAAACACAGGAAATAACATAAGTGTAACAATTAACATATCATGCAACCATGAGATACATAGAATGCCAAACAGTGAGATGCCTTTTAAATAAAATACTAGGCCACTCCTTGGACCATCACAAGCATTAAGATAAAAGAAGGCATGTGCAAACGAAGGAAGACCACTTGTGGATCTCGTTAGTAAACCTCAGTTTTTTAATATTTTATCTCATACTAATATGAATAGTGTGTAGGTTAAATAAAGTGCCAAAGGGATAATTTTATTACGTGCATATATATATATATAATTATATATATATATTTGGACAATCTTGCGTAGGTTAGAGAGAAATAAAACTGAGTATAATGATAACCTGCAAGATTTTGTAGAAAGGAGGGTAAATAGGGTGCGGTATATGTAAGAGAAACCGCGTATTCAATCCTCCCACTAGGGGAGGCATATTAGGTGGAGGTGGGGGGGTGGAGCGTGATGGGTTATCTATGAGAAGCAGACAGAGATGTCAGTATGTCTTCTGAATTTGCCAAACAGATGCACATGAAATGGGTTGTAATTGGGCTAACTCCTATAGGTGGTTGTTTAAACTAGGTAGGTTAATATATGATATAAAGAATATATAGAACCATAGGTTAATTGCAGTGTGCGACGAGAAAAAACCGCTTTAAAGACCTCAGGATGAATCCAGCCCTATCCTGAGTACTATAGTATGGGGGGGGGTACGGGGGTCATTATATCTGTTGAACCGGAGTTCCTCTTTTCGTAGGTACTTAACGTTAAACCTGACTTACCCCAGTAATTGTGAAATGTATAGTACACCTCATAGTTGCAGTCGGCTCAAAATACTGAGCGGTGTGTAAAGAAAGCCATAGAAGCACTAGTGTCGTGCCTGAATTAACTCCACAAATTGTGACATGGAAATCCACATAGTCACTATAATAACCCAATTGCTACCAGGTCAAGATACTGTAAGATAGTGACGGAAAAAAATTAAATCTGCCACAGGACACGGGCCCTATGCCCTGCGGCAGTAAAGATAAGAGCCCTAATAGGCAGTTGAATACGTTACACATACTGGTATGTGGAGAGCTATTAAGCTTCTATATAAATGTGAATAGGAGGTGACAGAAGACATGAGAAACAGGAACATAGTCAGAGAATGAAAACATATATAGGATCTGTCATAATAAAACTAACGAGCTAACATATTATGGCTGAAGGTGTTAGTACCAAAATATTAATGTCAGGCACCATAACACTGGTACAAATACGTTTCATATACTGGTATGTGGAGAGCAATTAGGCTTCTATATAAATGTGAATAGGAGGTGACAGAAGACATAAGAACAGGACACTATAGCTCGGAGAATGAGAACATATATAAAATCTGTCAAAATAAAAACTATCAGAGCTAACATATTATGGCTTAAAGAGTGTTAGTACCAAAACATCAATGTCAGGCACAATCATACTGGTACATTCATAAACTCACAGTGGGATATAACAAGAGCTTAATACTTAGTTCTAAACAGACAGTGTAAAGCTGGATATTTGAAAACAAGTGCTGTTACTGCATTACTTTCTGGAGTCATTTTTAAAGGTATTTAGAACAGTGTACTTTAGATTGAAATTACTAAGATCTAGGCTTATTAATTATATTTATAACAGACAAATCTCAAACTAAAATATAGGTATGCAATCTATATTAACTAAATAATACATAAGAACAGAGGATGAAATATGGAGAAAGGCAAATCTGCAGCAGAGTATGCTTAGGTTAATAGTCTGTCAGTAACAGAGTATTGTAAGCACTACATTGAGTTCATATAAAAACTATGCATCAGTTATAAATAAAAAGTTGGTAGACAATATGTTTCATATGTAACATTCAACATAAAGTTCTAGAAGAAAAAATAAAGAGAGAAAAAAATATAAATATAAAATTTGAGCCTCAAAAAGTACTGAAATGTCGAATCAGATCTGCAGATCTTCATTGGTAACAGAATTGTCCTTCCACTTCATATTATATAAAACAAAAGATGTGCTTGAGTGAACGCTTAAATACAATAGAAGTGAATACATAGAGTAGAGCAAACAATGTTAGACCCCAAATACATCCTATATTTATGGAATAGATAGTCAATATCCTGAAGTACTTTTCAGCACGATTTACATTGAAATGCCCACCATAAAACACAGTAAATCTACCCAATGGAGATCCATATGTTAACTTGTGCATAAATATTACCCTAGATGAAATGACCACCATCTCAGTAAATTGTCCCTAAAGGGTAATTATACATCCAAAAAAAACAAAGTCTCTTAGCCGATCCCCCTGTTTCTTTTGTTGCTGCTGTGTGCCTATGGAAACAAAGGGATATGTGCATCCATATTTAATTAGTGCCAATAGAGCGTTATAGAGACGTGTGGAGCTGGTGTTTACAGTTAACTGTCTCCCGACATGTATAGGACCATCCTTAATGCACTTGAAAATGTCTCAGTAAGTATCTCAAGATACTATCATTTACTGTAGCCGCCATTTGGCTGAATGCGCAGGAGGATAGGAAACTCACCGCGATCGCTTTGATTGCCTCTGTAACCAGTCTCCGGTTCACTGAATGCAGTCATATCAGGTGCAACTGAGTCCAATGACTCCCCGGTTCCTGGATTCTCCTGCATAGCTAGTGGGGGTAAAGAATCCAATGGTCTACCCACCTCGTAGGGCCCAGAACGCTGCGTAACTCTGTCAATGTGTGTCGCATAGCCCCCGGCACATTGTATAGGGTCTGTGTTCTTAGCTGCGTGATTCAGCTGCGGCGAGAGGGCTAGTAGTAGCGACTCTAGATCGTCCCTCATACTCTTAAAGTGCTGCTTCAGGAGTTGTTGAATACGTTGCTCCCAAATTACCAGGGCCTCCATATTAGCAGCTCCTCTGAAATGTAGATGCTGTCTGGAATCTCCTCGTGGTGCCGTTTAAAAGCGGGGATCGGCGTTGCGCTCAATAAGCGAAGTATCTTCAGTTATATGAAGTATACAATAGATAATATTAGCTTTCTAAGGTTAAATGGGAAAAATTTGGGCTCTTTATATATCCTTTAAGACCAATAATTATATCTAAGGACCCGGAGCTGCACAGACACACGTCCAGCTCTCTCAGCAGTTGGCTCCGCCCCCCACTTTTTCTAACTTTGACCCCCAAAATCTATTACACATCTACAACCACCAAAAAAAAACATGCTAAATAGTTTCAATTTTTTGTCCTGAGTTTAGAAATACCCAATGTTTATATGCCCCTTGCTTTTTTTTGCAAGTTATAGGGCAATAAGTACAAGTAGCACACTGCTATTTCCAAAAAAATTTTTTCAAAACTAGAGATAGTTACATTGGAACACTGATATCTGTCAGGAATCACTGAATAATCCTTCACATGTATATATTTTTAAAAAGAAGACAACCTAAGGTATTAAACTTGGGGTATTTTGACTCTCTTCATGCAACCATTTTAGCACCAATCAATGCCAAAGTTTTAAAAGAAAAAAAATAAGTGGTGAATTTTTGACAAAATAGCAATTTAAGAATACATGTACTGAGAATGTTAAGGGTTACTACAAAATAACACCCCAATATGTGTTCAGCAACATCTCCTGAGTACAGTGATACCACCCATGTATAGGTGTGTCGGGTTCTCTGGGGGCTAAAAGGCCTTATTTTTAGGTAGGTGCATTCCAGTTTTCCAACTTGGAATTTTCACATCTGTCATCATGCACCCATGTCCTATTTGGAACATTTATGAAGCCAGCCAATGTAATTTACTCCCAACAAACCATATATTTTTGAAAAGTAGACACCCTAGGGTATTTCAAATGCTGGTATTTTAACACTTTCCATGCACTAATTCAACCACCAGTCTTTGGCAAACTTATGGGTAGTCATTGTTTTGTGTTATTTTTCATACACTTTGTACTTTAGGCATGGATTCTCAATTCCTGTTATGAGTTACTGTCAAAAAACACCTCAATATCTATTCAACAACATCTCCTGAGTACAGTGATACCACCCATGTATAGGTGTGTTGGGTTCCCTGGGGGCTAAAAGGCCTTATTTTTAGGGGGCGCATTCCAGTTTTCCAACTTGAAATTTTCACATCTGTCATCATGCACCCATGTCCTATTTGGAACATTTCTGAAGCCAGCCAATGTAATTTACCCCCAACAAACCATATATTTTTGAAAAGTAGACACCCTAGGGTATTTCAAATGCTGGTATTTTAACACTTTCCATGCACTAATTCAAGCACCAGTCTTTGGCAAACTTTTAGGTAGTCATTTTTTTTGTGTTATTTTTCATACACATTGTACTTTAGACATGGATTCTCAATTCCTGTTATGTGTTACTGTCAAAAAACACCTCAACATGTGTTCAACAACATCTCCTGAGTACAGTGATACCACCCATGTATAGGTGTGTTGGGTTCCCTGGGGGCTAAAAGGCCTTATTTTTAGGGGGTGCATTCCAGTTTTCCAACTTGAAATTTTCACATCTGTCATCATGCACCCATGTCCTATTTGGAACATTTCTGAAGCCAGCCAATGTAATTTACCCCCAACAAACCATATATTTTTGAAAAGTAGACACCCTAGGGTATTTCAAATGCTGGTATTTTAACACTTTCCATGCACTAATTCAAGCACCAGTCTTTGGCAAACTTTTAGGTAGTCATTTTTTTGTGTTATTTTTCATACACATTGTACTTTAGGCATGGATTCTCAATTCCTGTTATGTGTTACTGTCAAAAAACACCTCAACATGTGTTCAACAACATCTCCTGAGTACATTGATACCACCCATGTATAGGTGTGTTGGGTTCCCTGGGGGCTAAAAGGCCTTATTTTTAGGGGGTGCATTCCAGTTTTCCAACTTGAAATTTTCACATCTGTCATCATGCACCCATGTCCTATTTGGAACATTTCTGAAGCCAGCCAATGTAATTTACCCCCAACAAACCATATATTTTTGAAAAGTAGACACCCTAGGGTATTTCAAATGCTGGTATTTTAACACTTTCCATGCACTAATTCAAGCACCAGTCTTTGGCAAACTTTTAGGTAGTCATTTTTTTGTGTTATTTTTCATACACATTGTACTTTAGGCATGGATTCTCAATTCCTGTTATGTGTTACTGTCAAAAAACACCTCAACATGTGTTCAACAACATCTCCTGAGTACAGTGATACCACCCATGTATAGGTGTGTTGGGTTCCCTGGGGGCTAAAAGGCCTTATTTTTAGGGGGCGCATTCCAGTTTTCCAACTTGAAATTTTCACATCTGTCATCATGCACCCATGTCCTATTTGGAACATTTCTGAAGCCAGCCAATGTAATTTACCCCCAACAAACCATATATTTTTGAAAAGTAGACACCCTAGGGTATTTCAAATGCTGGTATTTTAACACTTTCCATGCACTAATTCAAGCACCAGTCTTTGGCAAACTTTTGGGTAGTCATTTTTTTTGTGTTATTTTTCATACACATTGTACTTTAGGCATGGATTCTCAATTCCTGTTATGTGTTACTGTCAAAAAACACCTCAACATGTGTTCAACAACATCTCCTGAGTACAGTGATACCACCCATGTATAGGTGTGTTGGGTTCCCTGGGGGCTAAAAGGCCTTATTTTTAGGGGGTGCATTCCAGTTTTCCAACTTGAAATTTTCACATCTGTCATCATGCACCCATGTCCTATTTGGAACATTTCTGAAGCCAGCCAATGTAATTTACCCCCAACAAACCATATATTTTTGAAAAGTAGACACCCTAGGGTATTTCAAATGCTGGTATTTTAACACTTTCCATGCACTAATTCAAGCACCAGTCTTTGGCAAACTTTTAGGTAGTCATTTTTTTGTGTTATTTTTCATACACATTGTAATTTAGGCATGGATTCTCAATTCCTGTTATGTGTTACTGTCAAAAAACACCTCAATATGTGTTCAACAACATCTCCTGAGTACAGTGATACCACCCATGTATAGGTGTGTTGGGTTCCCTGGGGGCTAAAAGGCCTTATTTTTAGGGGGCGCATTCCAGTTTTCCAACTTGAAATTTTCACATCTGTCATCATGCACCCATGTCCTATTTGGAACATTTCTGAAGCCAGCCAATGTAATTTACCCCCAACAAACCATATATTTTTGAAAAGTAGACACCCTAGGGTATTTCAAATGCTGGTATTTAACACTTTCCATGCACTAATTCAAGCACCAGTCTTTGGCAAACTTTTGGGTAGTCATTTTTTTGTGTTATTTTTCATACACATTGTACTTTAGGCATGGATTCTCAATTTCTGTTATGTGTTACTGTCAAAAAACACCTCAACATGTGTTCAACAACATCTCCTGAGTACAGTGATACCACCCATGTATAGGTGTGTTGGGTTCCCTGGGGGCTAAAAGGCCTTATTTTTAGGTGGCGCATTCCAGTTTTCCAACTTGAAATTTTCACATCTGTCATCATGCACCCATGTCCTATTTGGAACATTTCTGAAGCCAGCCAATGTAATTTACCCCCAACAAACCATATATTTTTGAAAAGTAGACACCCTAGGGTATTTCAAATGCTGGTATTTTAACACTTTCCATGCACTAATTCAATCGCCAGTCTTTGGAGAATGTGTGTGGTGGTATTTTTTATTTTTACACACACATTGCTTTTTGGCTGTGATTTTGGAGAATGTAGTAAAAGTTATTGCAAGAAAACAGTCCAGGTTGTTTTCTGTAAGACCTCCTGAGTACATCTATACCCCCCATGTATAGGTTTGCCAGGATTTTGGGAAGGTTCTGTTACAATTTTATGACTTGCATTGCATTGAGTATTTCTTCTGATAGGCCTATCTTTAGTTTGGGGCCAAGCGCATTACCCCAGGACTATTTATTGTCATGAAAGTTTATATATTTGAAATGTAAACACCCCAAGGTATTGTATATGTAGTGCTTTGATGCCTTTGATGGAACCGTTTTAGCCAAAAAAAATGGAGACAGTGTATGGTGGTAATTTTTTAATTTTCAGTTTTACATTGTTTGACTATAATTTAGGAGAGCCTGTTGTAAGTTATTGCAAAAACACAATACAGGTTGTTTTCTATAAGACCTCCTGAGTACACCTATGCCCCCCATGTATAGGTTTGCCAGAAGTTTGGGAAGGTTCTGTTAGAATTTTATGTCTTGTAATTTTAGTTAAAAGTGAGAGTATTTCTTCTCATAGGCCTATCTTTAGTTTGGGGCCAATCGCATACCCCAGGTCTATTTATTGGCATGAAAGTGTATATATTTGAAATGTTGACACCCCAAAGTATTGTATATGGAGTGCTTTGATGCCTTTGATGGAACCGTTTTAGCCAAACAAATTGGAGACAGTGTATGGTGGTAATTTTTCAATTTTCAGTTTTACACACACACTGCTTTTTTACTCTAATTTAGGAGATCCTGTTGTAAATTATTGCAAAGAAAAAGTCTGGAGCAGTAAAAGTAAAAAATAAAAATAAATTCAGGAACAGTAAATGTAAAAAAAATTAAAATTTCACCAATGTATGGTAGCGTTTAAAGCAGTCACCAATGCAGAGTCCAGGTTGTCCAGGGCAATCAGGACAGTAGAATGTGGTATCCTTTCTCAGCCCCCTTTTATAGCAGACTCTGCATCTTTTTTGTGGTTTCTGCTGTGTGGTAGTATGAGGAATTTTAAAAATAAAGTGGGTAGCCCCAACTCTGCTTTCCCCCATCACCGCCTGGGGAGCAGGTGCATCTTGGTACAAAATCACCGAAATGACCTGGAGCTGGAACTGCAAAAAAACATAATTTATGTAAGAACTTACCTGATAAATTCATTTCTTTCATATTAACAAGAGTCCATGAGCTAGTGACGTATGGGATATACATTCCTACCAGGAGGGGCAAAGTTTCCCAAACCTTAAAATGCCTATAAATACACCCCTCACCACACCCACAAATCAGTTTAACGAATAGCCAAGAAGTGGGGTGATAAGAAAAAAAGTGCGAAGCATATAAAATAAGGAATTGGAATAATTGTGCTTTATACAAAAAAATCATAACCACCACAAAAAAGGGTGGGCCTCATGGACTCTTGCTAATATGAAAGAAATGAATTTATCAGGTAAGTTCTTACATAAATTATGTTTTCTTTCATGTAATTAGCAAGAGTCCATGAGCTAGTGACGTATGGGATAATGACTACCCAAGATGTGGATCTTTCCACACAAGAGTCACTAGAGAGGGAGGGATAAAATAAAGACAGCCAATTTCTGCTGAAAATAATCCACACCCAAAATAAAGTTTAACAAAAAACATAAGCAGAAGATTCAAACTGAAACCGCTGCCTGAAGAACTTTTCTACCAAAAACTGCTTCAGAAGAAGAAAATACATCAAAATGGTAGAATTTAGTAAAAGTATGCAAAGAGGACCAAGTTGCTGCTTTGCAGATCTGGTCAACCGAAGCTTCATTCCTAAACGCCCAGGAAGTAGATACTGACCTAGTAGAATGAGCTGTAATTCTCTGAGGCGGAATTTTACCCGACTCAACATAGGCAAGATGAATTAAAGATTTCAACCAAGATGCCAAAGAAATGGCAGAAGCTTTCTGGCCTTTCCTAGAACCGGAAAAAGATAACAAATAGACTAGAAGTCTTACAGAAAGATTTCGTAGCTTCAACATAATATTTCAAAGCTCTAACAACATCCAAAGAATGCAACGATTTCTCCTTAGAATTCTTAGGATTAGGACATAATGAAGGAACCACAATTTCTCTACTAATGTTGTTGGAATTCACAACTTTAGGTAAAAATTCAAAAGAAGTTCGCAACACCGCCTTATCCTGATGAAGAATCAGAAAAGGAGACTCACAAGAAAGAGCAGATAATTCAGAAACTCTTCTGGCAGAAGAGATGGCCAAAAGGAACAAAACTTTCCAAGAAAGTAATTTAATATCCAATGAATGCATAGGTTCAAATGGAGGAGCTTGAAGAGCCCCCAGAACCAAATTCAAACTCCAAGGAGGAGAAATTGACTTAATGACAGGCTTTATACGAACCAAAGCTTGTACAAAACAATGAATATCAGGAAGAATAGCAATCTTTCTGTGAAAAAGAACAGAAAGAGCAGAGATTTGACCTTTCAAGGAACTTGCGGACAAACCCTTATCTAAACCATCCTGAAGAAATTGTAATATTCTCGGTATTCTAAAAGAATGCCAAGAAAAATGATGAGAAAGACACCAAGAAATATAAGTCTTCCAGACTCTATAATATATCTCTCTGGATACAGATTTACGAGCCTGTAACATAGTATTAATCACAGAGTCAGAGAAACCTCTTTGACCAAGAATCAAGCGTTCAATCTCCATACCTTTAAATTTAAGGATTTCAGATCCTGATGGAAAAAAGGACCTTGAGACAAAAGGTCTGGTCTTAACGGAAGAGTCCACGGTTGGCAAGAGGCCATCCAGACAGGATCCGCATACCAAAACCTGTGAGGCCATGCCGGAGCTACCAGCAGAACAAACGAGCATTCCTTCAGAATCTTGGAGATTACTCTTGGAAGAAGAACTAGAGGCGGAAAGATATAGGCAGGATGATACTTCCAAGGAAGTGAAAATGCATCCACTGCCTCCGCCTGAGGATCCCGGGATCTGGACAGATACCTGGGAAGTTTCTTGTTTAGATGAGAAGCCATCAGATCTATTTCTGGAAGTTCCCACATTTGAACAATCTGAAGAAATACCTCTGGGTGAAGAGACCATTCGCCCGGATGCAACGTTTGGCGACTGAGATAATCCGCTTTCCAATTGTCCATACCTGGGATATAAACCGCAGAGATTAGACAGGAGCTGGATTCCGCCCAAACCAAAATTCGAGATACTTCTTTCATAGCCAGAGGACTGTGAGTCTCTCCTTGATGATTGATGTATGCCACAGTTGTGACATTGTCTTATCTGAAAACAATGAACAACTCTCTCTTCAGAAGAGGCCAAGACTGAAGAGCTCTGAAAATTGCACGGAGTTCCAAAATATTGATCGGAAATCTCACCTCCTGAGATTCCCAAACCCCTTGTGCCGTCAGATACCCCCACACAGCTCCCCAACCTGTAAGACTTGTATCTGTTGAGATTATAGTCCAGGTCGGAAGAACAAAGAAGCCCCCTGAACTAAACGATGGTGATCTGTCCACCATGTCAGAGAGTGTCGTAAAATCGGTTTAAAGATATTAATTGAGATATCTTTGAGTAATCCCTGCACCATTGGTTCAGCATACAGAGCTGAAGAGGTCGCATGTGAAAACGAGCAAAGGAGATCGCATCTGATGCGGCAGTCCTAAGACCCAACATTTCCATGCATAAGGCTACCAAAGGGAATGATTGTGACTGAAGGTTTTGACAAGCTGATATCAATGTTAAACTTCTCTTGTCTGACAAGGACAGAGTCATAGACACTGAATTTATCTAGAAACCTAAAAAGGTTACCCTTGTCTGAGGAATCAATGAACTGATTGGTAAATTGATCCTCCAACCATGAACTTGAAGAAACAACACAAGTCGATTCGTATGAGATTCTTCGAAAATGAGAAGACTGAGCAAGTACCAAGATATCGTCCAAATAAGGAAATACCAAAACCCTATTCTCTGATTACAGAAAGAAGGGCACCGAGAACCTTTGAAAAAAATCCTTGGAACTGAGGCTAGGCCAAACAGTAGAGCCACAAAACTGGTAATGCTTGTCTAAAAAGAGAATCTCAGACACTAAAAGTGATCTGGATGAATCGGAATATGCAGATACACATCCTGTAAATCTATTGTAGACATATAATGCCCTTGCTAAACAAAAGGCAGGATAGTCCTACAGTAACCATCTTGAATGTTGGTATCCTAACATAACAATTCAATAATGATAGATCCAGAACTGGTCTGAAGGAATTGACCTTCTTTGGTACAATGAAGAGATAAAATAAAACCCCAGCCCCTGTTCCAGAACTGGAACTGGCATAAATACTCCAGCCAACTCTAGATCTGAAACACATTTCAGAAATGCTGAGCCTTGCTGTGTCAACTGGGACACGGGAAAGAAAAGAATCTCTTAGCAGGAGGCCTTAACTTGAAGCCAATTCTGTACCTTTCTGAAACAATGTTTCTGAAACCAGAGATTAAGAACGGAATTGATCCAAATTTCTTTGAAGAAAACGTAATCTGCCCCATACCAGCTGAGCTGGAATAAGGGCCGCACCTTCATAGATACTTAGGAGCTGGCTATAGGTTTCTATAAGGCTTGGATATATTCCAAACTGGAAATAGTTTCCAAACTGATACCGCTCCTGAGGATGAAGGATCAGGCTTTTGTTCCTTGTTGTGAGGAAAGGAACGAAATGATTATTTACCCTGGAAAGAAAGGGAAAGCAAAGTTGACTTAGAAGACATGTCAGCATTCCAAGTTTAATCCATAAAGCTTTTCTAGCTAAAATAGCTAGAGATATATACCTGACATCAACTCTAATGATATCAAAAGATGGTATCACCAATAAAATTATTAGCATGTTATAGAATAATAATAATGCTATAAAATTATGATCTGTTACTTGTTGCGCTAAAGCTTCTAACCAAAAAGTTGAAGCTGCAGCAACATCCGCTAAAAATATAGCAGGTCTAAGAAGATTACCTGAACATAAGTAAGCTTTTCTTAGAAAAGATTCAATTTTCCTATCTAAAGGATCCTTAAATGAAGTACTATCTGCCATAGGAATAGTAGTACATTAGCAGGAGTAGAGACAGCCCCATAACCTTAGGGATTTTTGTCCCAAAAAACTCTAATCTGTCAGATGGCACAGGATATAATTTGCTTAAACGTCTAGAAGGAGTAAATAAATTACCCAAATTATTCCATTCCCTGGAAATTACTTCAGAAATAGCATCAGGGAGATAAAACACTTCTGGAATAACTACAGGAGATTTAAAAACCTTATTTAAACGTTTACATTTAGTATCAAGAGGACCAGAATCCTCTATTTCTAATGCAAATAACACTTCTTTAAGTAAAGAACGAATAAATTCCATCTTGAACAAATACAAAGATTTATCAGCATCAACCTCTGAGACAGAAACCTCTGAACCAGAAGAACCATTATCAGTATCAGAATGATGATGTTCATTTAAAAATTCATCTGAAAAAAAGAGAAGTTTTAAAAGACTTTTATGTATACTAGAAGGAGAAATAACAGACATAGCCTTCTTAATGGATTTAAAAAATAAAATCTCTTATGTTATCAGGAACACTCTGAAAATTAGATGTTGACGGACAGCAACAGGTAATGTAACAGTACTAAAGGAAATTTTATCTGCATTAATAAGTTTGACATGACATGCAATACAAATAACAGCTGGAGAAAACAGATACCAAAAGATTATAGCAGACTTAGCTTGGTAGCTCCAGCACTGTGCAGTGATTTTCCTGTAGTATCTTCTGACTCAGTTGCAACGTGGAACATCTTGCAATATGTAAAAGAAAAAAACAACATATAAAGCAAAATTGATCAAATTCCTTAAATGACAGTTTCAGGAATGGGAAAAAAATGCCAGTGAACAAGCTTCTAGCAACCAGAAGCAATAAATAAAGAGACTTAAATAATGTGGAGACAAAAATGACGCCCATATTTTTTAGCGCCAAAAAAGACGCCCACATTATTTGGCGCCTAAATGCTTTTGGCGCCAAAAATGACGCCACATCCGGAACGCCGACATCTTTGACGCAAAATAACGTCAAAAAATGACGCAACTTCCGGCGACACGTATGACGCCGGAAACGGAAAAGAATTTTTGCGCCAAAAAAGTCCGCGCCAAGAATGACGCAATAAAATGAAGCATTTTCAGCCCCCGCGAGCCTAACAGCCCACAGGGAAAAAAGTCAAATTTTTGAGGTAAGAAAAAATATGATAATTCAATGCATAATCCCAAATATGAAACTGACTGTCTGGAAATAAGGAAAGTTGAACATTCTGAGTCAAGGCAAATAAATGTTTGAATACATATATTTAGAACTTTATAAATAAAGTGCCCAACCATAGCTTAGAGTGTCACAGAAAATAAGACTTACTTACCCCAGGACACTCATCTACATGTTTGTAGAAAGCCAAACCAGTACTGAAACGAGAATCAGTAGAGGAAATGGTAAATATAAGAGTATATCGTCGATCTGAAAAGGGAGGTAAGAGATGAATCTCTACGACCGATAACAGAGAACCTTATGAAATAGACCCCGTAGAAGGAGATCACTGCATTCAATAGGCAATACTCTCTTCACATCCCTCTGACATTCACTGCACGCTGAGAGGAAAACCGGGCTCCAACTTGCTGCGGAGCGCATATCAACGTAGAATCTAGCACAAACTTACTTCACCACCTCCCTTGGAGGCAAAGTTTGTAAAACTGATTTGTGGGTGTGGTGAGGGGTGTATTTATAGGCATTTTAAGGTTTGGGAAACTTTGCCCCTCCTGGTAGGAATGTATATCCCATACGTCACTAGCTCATGGACTCTTGTTAATTACATGAAAGAAAGTGAGTTTCATTTCGGGATTTGCTTTTTTGTTCAACAAGAAAGCGTTGTAGGTTGCAATTTGCATAAGATAAATTGCAACCTTTTTGTACCAGGCCCTTGTCTTCCGCATAATTAGGTAGGGTTGAAGCAGCTGATCTGCCAGATCAACCCCACCCATATGCCGATTATAGGCCTTGATGCACACTGGCTTGTTTGTGACCTCAGCTGTGCCACGTACAGAGACCTCCACAGTCCTTTCAGTGTGGATGGTGCTGAGAAGGTATACATCCTTCTTGTCTCTATATTTGACTGCCAAGAGCTCCTCTTGGCGCAGAGCTGAGGTCTCCCCCCTTCGTAGCCGGGTGCGTGACAGTTGCTCTGGGAATCCTATGCGGTTCTTACGGATAGTACCGCAAGCTACTGTATCAAAACAATACAGTAGTTTGAATAAAAGGACACTTGTATAGAAATTATCAAGATACAAGTGGTACCCTTTGTTCATTAGGGGTTGAATTAGGTCCCAGACAATCTTGCCACTGGTTCCCATATGTTCTGGGCAACCCGGAGGGTCAAGCTGGGTATCCTTTCCCTCATACACCCGGAAGGCCTGAGTATACCCACTGTCGCTCTCACAGAGCTTATACACTTTCACTCCATACCTGGAGCGCTTGGAAGGAATATACTGCTTGAATCCCAGCCTTCCCTTATACTTCATCAGGGATTCATCTATGCATATATTCTTTCCAGGTGTATAAGCCTCTGCAAACCTGGCAGTGAAGTGGGTTATCAGGGGGCGGATCTTGTACAGCCTGTCAAATTGGGGATGCTCCCTAGGGAGGCAAAGGCTGTTGTCATTAAAATGCATGAAACGAAGTATCATTTCATACCTTTGCCTAGGCATAGACTGTCTGTAAATGGGGGTACAGCAGATGGGGCTAGTGCTCCAGTAGGAGCGGATGGATGGCTTCTTGATTATGCCCATCAGCATTGTGAGTGCCCAGAATTTTAGAAATTCTGACACGTCAATGGGGGCCCATTGCTGCTTTGCCCAAAAAGACTGAGGCTTAGCAGCACGGAATTGCTGGGCATACACATTAGTTTGGGAGACAATGTTCCCCAAAACATCATCCCCCATAAAAAGCTGCATAAATTGAAGGGGGGTAAATCCTGTGACATCCAGATTGATGCCAGGATTTTCTGTGAAAGGAGGGATATCTGGCCTCTGGAGATTATGCACTACCCACTCCTCAGCAGCTGGAGCAACACGTCTCCTTCTGGCAGGGGGCTCAGAAGCCACAGATACATCACTAGCACTAGATTCATTTCTAGATACACTTATTTCACTAGATGATGTATCTGAGCACTGACCAGGGTCAAAATCAGAGCCTGCGTCAGAGGCAGAGGCATCAGAATCTGAAGCCAGGATGGCATAAGCCTCGTCAGCAGTATAAAAACGCTGTGCCATTATAAATATATATTAATGCCTAAAGCAGTGATCTACACACAGAAGGGGTTAATGGCTTTTACAAACAAATTAAATAGCAGTGATATCAATGCCTAAAGCAGTGATCTGCGGCACAAAAGGGGTTAATGGCTTTTACAAACAAATTAAATAGCAGTGATATCAATGCCTAAAGCAGTGATCTGCGGCACAAAAGGGGTTAATGGCTTTTACAAACAAATTAAATAGCAGCAATATCAATGCCTAAAGCAGTGATCTGCGGCACAAAAGGGGTTAATGGCTTTGGGTCTTACAATAAAATTAATCAATGCCTAAGCAGTGATCTACGCACAGAACCTACGTTAATGGCTCTTACAAAAAAAATTAAATTAATGCTTAAGCAGTGATAAAGCAGTTATCTGCAGCACAAAAGGGGTTAATGGCTATTATAATACACTTTGGGTCTTACAATAAAATTAAAATTAACAAATTAAATAGCAGTGATATCAATGCCTAAAGCAGTGATCTGCGGCACAAAAGGGGTTAATGGCTTTTACAAAAAAAAAAAAATAGCAGTGATATCAATGCCTAAAGCAGTGATCTGCGGCACAAAAGGGGTTAATGGCTTTTACAAACAAATTAAATAGCAGTGATATCAATGCCTAAAGCAGTGATCTGCGGCACAAAAAGGGGTTAATGGCTTTGGGTCTTACAATAAAATTAATCAATGCCTAAGCAGTGATCTACGCACAGAACCTACGTTAATGGCTCTTACAAAAAAAATTAAATAAATTTAAATAAATGCCTAAGCAGTGATAAAGCAGTTATCTGCAGCACAAAAGGGGTTAATGGCTATTATAATAGACTTTGGGTCTTACAATAAAATTAAAATTAACAAATTAAATAGCAGTGATATCAATGCCTAAAGCAGTGATCTGCGGCACAAAAGGGGTTAATGGCTTTTACAAAAAAAAAAAATAGCAGTGATATCAATGCCTAAAGCAGTGATCTGCTGCAGAAAAGGGGTTAATGGCTTTTACAAACAAATTAAATAGCAGTGATATCAATGCCTAAAGCAGTGATCTGCGGCACAAAAAGGGGTTAATGGCTTTGGGTCTTACAATAAAATTAATCAATGCCTAAGCAGTGATCTACGCACAGAACCTACGTTAATGGCTCTTACAAAAAAAATTTAATAAATTTAAATAAATGCCTAAGCAGTGATAAAGCAGTTATCTGCAGCAAAAAAGGGGTTAATTGCTATTATAAGAGACTTTGGGTCTTACAATAAAATTAAATAAATATTAACCACCGCCTAAAGCAGTGATCTGCGCACAGAAGGTGTTAATGACTCTTAGAAGAGCCTGTATATCAATGCAGTGATATCAACGCCTAAAAATACGCCTAAAAATATTAACTATAATCAATGCCTAAAGCAGCGATATAAAAAATTAATTTAAAAAATTATATTTTTAAATTAACCCCTAAAAAAATGCAGACAGCAAAAAAAGGTGCTGCTGTGTGCTCCTGTGCAAGATCAATGCTTATGCAGAGATCAATGGCACAGATGGGGTTAAAAATTATATATTTATATATATATATATATATATATATATATATATATATATATATATATATATATATATATATATATATAAAAAATATATATATATATATATACCAACAACAGAGTGGCTCTGAAAAGAGCCTTTGGGTCTGATATTTTTCAAAATTTAAATGCAATGGCACTCTCCCTCTCAATACAGATCTGTCTCTCTCCTTCACTAAACAACAAGTGAGGAGAGGGAGGCAGATCCATGGTGGTCATAGTCAATATTTACAAATATTGACTTGATCAGCCAAATGGTGATCACTCTAACAAGTGATCACATTTAGAGGCAATTTCTGATTGGATGTTACTAGCCTGCCTCTAATGATGAGGCAAGCTAGGAACACCCTCCAGACTGAAGCCATGCCCTTAGAAGGGCAGCACCCGGCACCATCTTGCCTGCAGACACCATATTGTCTGCAGGCAAAGTATATAGATATTTTATTTTATTTTATTTTAAATGTTCCCTTATTTTATTTTTAAAAAAAAAACATCATATGCTGAGTGCCTTTACCCAACAAGGCACTCAACATGTCAGGGGCCAGCATCGGAAGCGATCAAATGCTTCCGATGCACTAAACTGCCGGGAGTTTAAGATCTGAAGCTCCCCGGCAGTTTAGTTACGTATTGCACAATGCCTCAACATGCAGGCATTGTAGCAATACGGTTAGAGCAGCTGAAGCGATCACCGATCGCTTGCAGCGCTCGTTTTACCGGCTGACGTACCAGGTACGTCAATTGTCATTAAGTGACAGTTTTTCACTGACGTACCTGGTACGTCAGCTGTCACTAAAGGGTTAAAGTGTATAGACATATCAGTACAAGTGGGACACATTCTGAGAGGGGGTTCCACCATGGCTTCTAAACACATTGAACAAGGACTTTCCTTGGTGTCAGACATGTTTAACAGACTAGTAGTAATATAAACAGGCTTGGAAATCACTTTAATCAAGTAAAAACACACTTTGAAAAAAACGGTTCTGTGCCTTTAAGAGATAAAAAAGGCACACAATTTTGCAAAACAGTGAAAAAATGCAGCAAACTTTTCGAAATTTTTACAGTATGTACCTAAAGCATTAGTTAGATTGCATCACTAGCAAATGAAACGATTAACCCCTTAATGCCCAAACCGGATCGACAGTAGTAAAAAAAAAAACGGTTAAAGAAAATTCAGCACCTTGCCACAGCTCTGCTGTGGCCCTACCTTCCCTTAGGAACAATATTTGTGGGGGAAAAGCTTCTTATAGGCCCTCAAACTGCAGCAGGACCCTCCATGTGAAACAGCCTGAACTTCTAGTCAAAATAACTGCGCATCTGAGGCGCGAAATTAGGCCCCTCCCACCTCACTCCGGTGCTTGTGAGGCCTAAAGAAACACTCCCAAGTGTTTTAGTAATAGCCATGTGGGTAATAACCCCTGAAAGAAACTCAAAGGAACCTTCAAAGTGTCTCAAAAAAACGATATTTTCAATAAAAAACCGTTTGCCCTGAAGTAGTGTCAACCAGCATAAACTAGCCCTGTTATGTAAGCTTGAAATTCCATACTTAGTCTCTGAATACAGCTTACCCTCCCTCATGGGAATATTAACAGTCTTTTCTAGCATTATCACAGTCTTGTCTAGAAATAAATGACTCAACATACCTCATTGCAGCCTAACCTGCAAACCGTTCCCCCCAACTTAAGTCCTCTTGTACTCCTCAGTCCTGTGTGGGAACAGCAGTGGATTTTAGTTACAACATGCTAAAATCATCTTCCTCCCTGCAGAAATCTTCATCCCCTTTCTGCTAGAGAGTAAATAGTACACACCGGTACCATTTAAAATAAACTCTTGCTTGTAGAAAATAAAAACTACAATTCTAACACCACATTCACTTTACCCTTCCGATTGCTTAGAGCCGGCAAAGAGAATGACTGGGGGGTGGAGCTAGAGGGGGAGCTATATGGACAGCTCTGCTGTGTGCTCTCTTTGCCACTTCCTGTTGGGAAGGAGAATATCCCACAAGTAAAGGATGAATCCGTGGACTCGATACATCTTACAAGAGAAAGACTATTTTTTAAGTGGGTGGCACACACAACTTGTTTATTATGTTATGCTTTAAACAAAAGCTCTGGTAATCTGCACCCCATTCTTGGTGTTGGGTTTTTATTTTAGAGCAGACAGTATCTGTATGGTCAAGCTCAGTCAAATGTGTTGTGACCATATGGGAATATTCTGAAAACCTGGCCTGCTGGATGGGGTTATTTTGAAAGCAGAAAGCACTGCCCCAATGTATTACATGTATGAAAGGGAATATACTGCACAAAGATTTTAAATACTCATATTTTTCTCAACAACTTGATGAGCAAAGCATACAATGTACTTTTTTAGTAGAATAAGGTCTTTAATAAAAAGCAAACACAAGCTGTTTGCAAACAGTAAACGTAACCCCTTTGTGCTGGTACAATAGTTTGTCCCGATGTAAACATGATTAGTAAAAATGAAACCACGCAATCATCGATGCAATCATTTGATTTAAAAGCCAGGGATCGGATCATGGGGGACTGCCTATGCTGCTAGGCACGCCCCCAGGCTGATTCTTGACTTCATCAAAGGGGGAAGCTGCAGGATGGCGTATGAGGTAGGATGGTCCATTACATCCTAACAGCGTTAAAGCCCAGTGCTAATAGGACGACATGGAATGTCCTAACAGCGTGAAGGAGTTAACTGGTTGTGACAATAACAAACCATTTATAAGTTTCTTCCCTTACCCAATATATTTTGGACAAAGATCTAACATCTCTTGAACTGAGCCTTTTAAATCCATCGCTGTTAAACGTTTTAAACATTGCTCCACCTAAACGAAAGAAAATAAGAACAAATGACTTGTGTCATATCACATAATGCAGTCACTAATAAACCAAACGAAAATTTATAAAAACTTCCCTAAGTTGTATGTTTATTCTAGGAACTGGTTACTCTCTGTGAAATGTGTGCAAATCCCATTTACCAAACATAACCAAGGAGCTTTTTAAAAAGACAGCACAATGTTAGCTACATTAAAGGGACAGTCAATCCAAAAATTTTTATAACTTATTCAGATAATGTATTTGTACAGCAAACTGTAGCTTAATGTTGATGTAAATATATTTTTCAAGTAAAAAGACTTACTAGTATTCCTCTGGCCGTTTTGAAATGGCCGTCTGACCCCTCCTTTCCTGACGTCACTCCAGCTTCCACTGAATGAAGTCTATCCTGCGGGTTCCCGTGTTTAATCAAAAATAGTGGAAACAGCACACCAAATTTTCTTTCAGTGGGGCACGGAGCAACAGACTTGCCAAGTATCACCAAAGTCCATGAATTTCAAGAAACTCCAGCCACCAATTTCTTTAAAAGATCTTTATTCTTTTGTCTTGGGTCCCATTGATAATACAACGTTTCAAGACAGCATTAGGCTCTAGTAATGCTGGCTTGAAACGTTGTATTATCAATGGGACCCAAGACAAAAGAATAAAGGTCTTTTAAAGAAATTGGTGGCTGGAGTTTCTTGAAATTCATGGTTCCCGTGTTTAACGCATGCGCAATGCACCGTTTTTTTCAAGAGGGACTTTTTAAGTATGGAACTAAAAAAAACGCTCAGTAGCAGAGCGGTTTACAAACTAATAAATCCCCAGTGTTGCATATAGAATGTGTGCTTCAGTTACTGTGGGTGGAAATGTGTAGTGGGCAGATAGGTGTACTGACTCCTGCAGCAAGGTTTGATGGATTTTAACTCACAATAAAATCATATGTTAGCAGATCACTGATCTGTACTGAATCTGTTTGATAGCGGTGCTAAAATAATGTATTGTCCCCTTACCTGTGCTGCTGAAGTCCTGTCCCAATACCCTCTGTTTCATGCTACTTACAGCATGGACTCCAGCAAGCAGCATACGCCGTAACTGGGACTCACTCTCCTGACACTGAGCACCGCACCTCTGACAATGCCTTCTCTGGCTTGGAATACTATTTAGACTCATTTTATCTTGGGCTTCTTGTTTGGAATATAATTACACGGGCACATTAACTGAACTCTTGTGCAGCGTATTGGATAAGTCTAAATAGTATTCCAAGCCAGAGAAGGCAATATCAGAGGTGCGGTTATAATAATTTTTGGGTTGACTGTCCCTTTAAACTAGGAGCTGAATATTACATACCTGAATATATTAAAAGAAGTAAAACTTTAGAAGCCATGGCACCCTGGCTCTGGCAGAATAAATAAAAATACTAAGGTACTAAAGTAAACACAGACCAATTTGACTAACAATACTATTTTGTTGAGTTGGGGGGGGGAAGATGCAATTGGTAATACACACAGTAACATTTGCATTTCTCTAAGTATTCATAAAGTACGTTAGCCACTGACAACAAGGATACGTTTAAATAGTGCTGAAGCCATTTGTTCCAAATAACTTTTAAACATTCATATTTTAAATGCTAAATCAGGCATTCAAAGCTAATATATATCAGAATAAGATAACCTACGGAGGCTCAAAAATAGCATTATATCCATTAAAAAGTGCCATAATATTTTAGTGCACGAAGATAAGAGTCATAAGACAAATGTATTAGAGACAGGCTTGTTTCTACTTGTAAAACAAAGACTACAGAAGAAGAGAGACACTAATGATAAATCACAATATTGTACCTACAGAGTGCCATGGTGATCTGTTGGTAGAATACAAACATAACAAACATTTTCAAGCAAGAATGACCAAACATTTGATACGTTTTATCTTGAAATATCAACATATCTGCTGTTTTAAGAAAACATAACACAGATGACTCCTTGTTGCCTACTCCCTGACCTCTTAACAAACCAACAGAAAAAAAAATCATATCACAAATTAATTCACAGGAATATATATATATATATATATATATATATATATATATATATATATATATACACATACATATATACACCAAACACGGAAGGGGACTGCACTCTCATACCAGACCGGGTACACATCCCATGACCCTGCAACATGCTCAACCCTGGGTGCTCACCGGCACTCACAGGAAGCTGTGCTGTCCCCAGAGTCACAGGCAGTTAACTCCAGACAGGTCTGGGTGCAAGAACCATAGGGAAAATTACAAAACAAATTAATACAACAAACAGAGAAAGTCCAGCACTCACTTACAAGCTCTCAGCTAAGATTTAAAAGCAAAAATGGAAAGGTTAGTTACCGCATCTGGCCAAATGGGACAAGCCCAGGTACCACGTCAAGGTCCTTTCCAATACCTGGGACCCCAAAAAAGCCACATTTCCATTTTTGCTTTTAAATCTTAGCTGAGAGCTTGTAAGTGAGTGCTGGACTTTCTCTGTGTTGTATTAATTTTTTTTGTAAGTTTACCTATGGGGCTTGCACCCAGACCTGTCTGGAGTTAACTGCCTGTGACTCTGGGGACAGCACAGCTTCCTGTGAGTGCCGGTGAGCACCCAGGGCTGAGCATGTTGCAGGGTCATGGGATGTGTACACGGTCTGGTATGAGAGTGCAGTCCCCTTCCGTGTTTTGTATATGTCTAGGGTGATTACATAAGCCTGTGCACCCTTCCCTTGTTCAGTTTGTTTTGATTTGAGAGCTTGCATTGTGTGGCTGATTTGGGGTCCCAGGTATTGGAAAGCACCTTGACGTGGTACCTGTGCTATTTGGCCAATTGCGGTAACTAACCTTTCCATTTTTGTTTTTAAATAATAATAAAATAATATTATATATATATATATATATATATATATATATATATATATATATATATATATATATATATATATATAAAATGAGGGATGTACATAATATCGTTATTCTGCATTTGGTAAAACGAATGGTGAAAATGTCCACGGTCTCCAGTATTTGGTCAATTCTGCGCCAGATTTATTAACGAGTGCAAATATTTATGTGTTGCACTTTTTCTCTAAGAAAGCCGGCAAAATAGGCTGAATGCCACAGACCATGGCCATTTTTGGCATTTGTTTCACTAACATGCCAAATAACAAAATGACGCACATCTCTAATAAATGTACACTCCAAATGAAGACTGAATTGTGATTTATTTTTATTTTTTTAATAACTGAACATAAAAAAATGACATGTACCTGTTTTAAAGCCAAGTATGGTTTATGGCAACATAGTCTGTGGTGGTAGACATAAAGCATGGAACGTAGTGTGGCTTTCTCGGCATCCAAGACATCATTAGTCAAAGATGATTTCACAATGCCACATTCTTTGACAACATCTTTAATGTAATTGACTGAAAAGTAGAGGGGAAAAAAGAAATGTATTAAAAACAAAATCCCTAAGCTTTATTGTAAATGTAAAATTGTGCAAATAATAAAATGGTAAAGGAAGATTTTGGTAATTATTAATTCACTATACTTAACGCTCTTACTCAATAACACAACTTGTTGGGGCTAATTACACTGCTCCGGTGGAGCTGTGGGTGTCTTCCTATCAGTCAGTAAGCATTAAAGAGATATGAAACCCAAAAAACATAATTTATGTAAGAACTTACCTGATAAATTCATTTCTTTCATATTAGCAAGAGTCCATGAGCTAGTGACGTATGGGATATACATTCCTACCAGGAGGGGCAAAGTTTCCCAAACTTCAAAATGCCTATAAATACACCCCTCACCACACCCACAATTCAGTTTAACGAATAGCCAAGAAGTGGGGTGATAAAAAAGTGCGAAAGCATATAAAATAAGGAATTGGAATAATTGTGCTTTATACAAAAATCATAACCACCACAAAAAAAGGGTGGGCCTCATGGACTCTTGCTAATATGAAAGAAATGAATTTATCAGGTAAGTTCTTACATAAATTATGTTTTCTTTCATGTAATTAGCAAGAGTCCATGAGCTAGTGACGTATGGGATAATGATTACCCAAGATGTGGATCTTTCCACGCAAGAGTCACTAGAGAGGGAGGGATAAAATAAAGACAGCCAATTCCTGCTGAAAATAATCCACACCCAAAATAAAGTTTAATGAAAAACATAAGCAGAAGATTCAAACTGAAACTGCTGCCTGAAGTACTTTTCTACCAAAAACTGCTTCAGAAGAAGAAAATACATCAAAATGGTAGAATTTAGTAAAAGTATGCAAAGAGGACCAAGTTGCTGCTTTGCAAATTTGATCAATCGAAGCTTCATTCCTAAACGCCCAGGAAGTAGAAACTGACCTAGTAGAATGAGCTGTAATCCTTTGAGGCGGAGTTTTACCCGACTCAACATAGGCAAGATGAATTAAAGATTTCAACCAAGATGCCAAAGAAATGGCAGAAGCTTTCTGGCCTTTTCTAGAACCGGAAAAGATAACAAATAAACTAGAAGTCTTTCGGAAAGACTTAGTAGCTTCAACATAATATTTCAAAGCTCTAACAACATCCAAAGAATGTAACGATTTCTCCTTAGAATTCTTAGGATTAGGACATAATGAAGGAACCACAATTTCTCTACTAATGTTGTTGGAATTCACAACTTTAGGTAAAAATTCAAAAGAAGTTCGCAACACTGCCTTATCCTGATGAAAAATCAGAAAAGGAGACTCACAAGAAAGAGCAGATAATTCAGAAACTCTTCTGGCAGAAGAGATTGCCAAAAGGAACAAAACTTTCCAAGAAAGTAATTTAATGTCCAATGAATGCATAGGTTCAAACGGAGGAGCTTGAAGAGCCCCTAGAACCAAATTCAAACTCCAAGGAGGAGAAATTGACTTAATGACAGGTTTTATACGAACCAAAGCTTGTACAAAACAATGAATATCAGGAAGATTAGCAATCTTTCTGTGAAAAAGAACAGAAAGAGCAGAGATTTGTCCTTTCAAGGAACTTGCGGACAAACCTTTATCTAAACCATCCTGAAGAAACTGAAAAATTCTTGGAATTCTAAAAGAATGCCAAGAAAAATGATGAGAAAGACACCAAGAAATATAAGTCTTCCAGACTCTATAATATATCTCTCTGGATACAGATTTACGAGCCTGTAACATAGTATTAATCACAGAGTCAGAGAAACCTCTTTGACTAAGAATCAAGCGTTCAATCTCCATACCTTTAAATTTAAGGATTTGAGATCCTGATGGAAAAAAGGACCTTGCGACAGAAGGTCTGGTCGTAGCGGAAGAGTCCACGGATGGCAAGAGGCCATCCGGACAAGATCCGCATACCAAAACCTGTGAGGCCATGTCGGAGCTACCAGCAGAACAAACGAGCATTCCTTCAGAATCTTGGAGATTACTCTTGGAAGAAGAACTAGAGGCGGAAAGATATAAGCAGGATGATACTTCCAAGGAAGTGAAAATGCATCCACTGCTTTCGCCTGAGGATCCCGGGATCTGGACAGATACCTGGGAAGTTTCTTGTTTAGATGAGACGCCATCAGATCTATTTCTGGAAGCTCCCATATTTGAATAATCTGAAGAAATACCTCTGGGTGAAGAGACCATTCGCCCGGATGCAACGTTTGGCGACTGAGATAATCCGCTTCCCAATTGTCTATACCTGGGATATGAACCGCAGAGATTAGACAGGAGCTGGATTCCGCCCAAACCAGAATTCGAGATACTTCTTTCATAGCCAGAGGACTGTGAGTCCCTCCTTGATGATTGATGTATGCCACAGTTGTGACATTGTCTGTCTGAAAACAAATGAACGATTCTCTCTTCAGAAGAGGCCAAGACTGAAGAGCTCTGAAAATTGCACGGAGTTCCAAAATATTGATCGGTAATCTCACCTCCTGAGATTCCCAAACTCCTTGTGCCGTCAGAGATCCCCACACAGCTCCCCAACCTGTGAGACTTGCATCTGTTGAAATTACAGTCCAGGTCGGAAGCACAAAAGAAGCCCCCTGAATTAAACGATGGTGATCTGTCCACCACGTTAGAGAGTGTCGTACAATCGGTTTTAAAGATATTAATTGAGATATCTTTGTGTAATCCCTGCACCATTGATTCAGCATACAGAGCTGAAGAGGTCACATGTGAAAACGAGCAAAGGGGATCGCGTCCGATGCAGCAGTCATAAGACCTAGAATTTCCATGCATAAGGCTACCGAAGGGAATGATTGTGACTGAAGGTTTCGACAAGCTGAAATCAATTTTAGACGTCTCTTGTCTGTTAAAGACAGAGTCATGGACACTGAATCTATCTGGAAACCCAGAAAAGTTACCCTTGTCTGAGGAATCAATGAACTTTTTGGTAAATTGATCCTCCAACCATGATCTTGAAGAAACAACACAAGTCGATTCGTATGAGATTCTGCTAAATGTAAAGACTGAGCAAGTACCAAGATATCGTCCAAATAAGGAAATACCACAATACCCTGTTCTCTGATTACAGACAGAAGGGCACCGATAACCTTTGTAAAAATTCTTGGAGCTGTAGCTAGGCCAAACGGCAGAGCCACAAACTGGTAATGCTTGTCCAGAAAAGAGAATCTCAGGAACTGATAATGATCTGGATGAATTGGAATATGCAGATAAGCATCCTGTAAATCTATTGTGGACATATAATGCCCTTGCTGAACAAAAGGCAAGATAGTCCTTACAGTTACCATTTTGAACGTTGGTATCCTTACATAACGATTCAATATTTTTAGATCCAGAACTGGTCTGAAGGAATTCTCCTTCTTTGGTACAATGAAGAGATTTGAATAAAACCCCATCCCCTGTTCCAGAACTGGAACTGGCATAATTACTCCAGCCAACTCTAGATCTGAAACACAATTCAGAAATGCTTGAGCTTTCACTGGATTTACTGGGACACGGGAAAGAAAAAATCTCTTTGCAGGAGGTCTCATCTTGAAACCAATTCTGTACCCTTCTGAAACAATGTTCTGAATCCAAAGATTGTGAACAGAATTGATCCAAATTTCTTTGAAAAAACATAACCTGCCCCCTACCAGCTGAGCTGGAATGAGGGCCGCACCTTCATGTGGACTTAGAAGCAGGCTTTGCCTTTCTAGAAGGCTTGGATTTATTACAGACTGGAGATGGTTTCCAAACTGAAACTGCTCCTGAGGATGAAGGATCAGGCTTTTGTTCTTTGTTGAAACGAAAGGAACGAAAACGATTATTAGCCCTATTTTTACCCTTAGATTTTTTATCCTGTGGTAAAAAAGTTCCTTTCCCACCAGTAACAGTTGAGATAATGGAATCCAACTGAGAACCAAATGTTTGTTACCCTGGAAAGAAATGGAAAGTAGAGTTGATTTAGAAGCCATATCAGCATTCCAAGTTTTAAGCCATAAAGCTCTTCTAGCTAAAATAGCTAGAGACATAAACCTGACATCAACTCTGATAATATCAAAAATGGCATCACAGATAAAATTATTAGCATGCTGAAGAAGAATAATAATATTATGAGAATCATGATCTGTTACTTGTTGTGCTAAAGTCTCCAACCAAAAAGTTGAAGCTGCAGCAACATCAGCCAAAGATATAGCAGGTCTAAGAAGATTACCTGAACACAGATAAGCTTTTCTTAGAAAGGATTCAATTTTCCTATCTAAAGGATCTTTAAACGAAGTACCATCTGACGTAGGAATAGTAGTACGTTTAGCAAGGGTAGAAATAGCCCCATCAACTTTAGGAATTTTGTCCCAAAATTCTAATCTGTCAGACGGCACAGGATATAATTGCTTAAAACGTTTAGAAGGAGTAAATGAATTACCCAATTTATCCCATTCTCTGGAAATTACTTCAGAAATAGCATTAGGAACAGGAAAAACTTCTGGAATAACCACAGGAGATTTAAATACCTTATCTAAACGTTTAGAATTAGTATCAAGAGGACCAGAATCCTCAATTTCTAAAGCAATTAGAACTTCTTTAAGTAAAGAACGAATAAATTCCATTTTAAATAAATATGAAGATTTATCAGCATCAATCTCTGAGACAGAATCCTCTGAACCAGAAGAGTCATCAGAATCAGAATGATGATGTTCATTTAAAAATTCATCTGTAGAGAGAGAAGTTTTAAAAGATTTTTTATGTTTACTAGAAGGAGAAATAACAGACATAGCCTTCTTGATGGATTCAGAAACAAAATCTCTTATGTTATCAGGAACATTCTGCACCTTAGATGTTGAGGGAACTGCAACAGGCAATGGTACATTACTAAAGGAAATATTATCTGCTTTAACAAGTTTGTCATGACAATACAAACAACAGCCGGAGGAATAGCTACCAAAAGTTTACAGCAGATACACTTAGCTTTGGTAGTTCCAGCACTAGACAGCGATTTTCCGGAAGTATCTTCTGACTCAGATGCAACGTGAGACATCTTGCAATATGTAAGAGAAAAAACAACATATAAAGCAAAATTGATCAAATTCCTTAAATGACAGTTTCAGGAATGGGAAAAAACAGAATTTATGTTTACCTGATAAATTACTTTCTCCAACGGTGTGTCCGGTCCACGGCGTCATCCTTACTTGTGGGATATTCTCTTCCCCAACAGGAAATGGCAAAGAGCCCAGCAAAGCTGGTCACATGATCCCTCCTAGGCTCCGCCTTCCCCAGTCATTCGACCGACGTAAAGGAGGAATATTTGCATAGGAGAAATCATATGATACCGTGGTGACTGTAGTTAGAGAAATTAAATCATCAGACCTGATTAAAAAACCAGGGCGGGCCGTGGACCGGACACACCGTTGGAGAAAGTAATTTATCAGGTAAGCATAAATTCTGTTTTCTCCAACATAGGTGTGTCCGGTCCACGGCGTCATCCTTACTTGTGGGAACCAATACCAAAGCTTTAGGACACGGATGATGGGAGGGAGCAAATCAGGTCACCTAAATGGAAGGCACCACGGCTTGCAAAACCTCTCTCCCAAAAATAGCCTCAGAAGAAGCAAAAGTATCAAATTTGTAAAATTTGGTAAAAGTGTGCAGTGAAGACCAAGTCGCTGCCTTACATATCTGATCAACAGAAGCCTCGTTCTTGAAGGCCCATGTGGAAGCCACAGCCCTAGTGGAATGAGCTGTGATTCTTTCAGGAGGCTGCCGTCCGGCAGTCTCATAAGCCAATCTGATGATGCTTTTAAGCACCAAAAAACTCTGAGCCATCTCCGTGGAGATGTTGCCTGTGCAACGGCAAAGAGAATGACTGGGGAAGGCGGAGCCTAGGAGGGATCATGTGACCAGCTTTGCTGGGCTCTTTGCCATTTCCTGTTGGGGAAGAGAATATCCCACAAGTAAGGATGACGCCGTGGACCGGACACACCTATGTTGGAGAAAATGCCAATAAACAAGCTTCTAGTAACCAGAAGCAAAGAAAAAATGAGACTGAAATAATGTGGAGACAAAAGCGACGCCCATATTTTTTGGCGCCACCCACATTGTTTGGCGCCCAAATGCTTTTTGGCGCCAAAAAATGACGCCACATCCGGAACGCCGACATTTTTCGCGCAAAAGGACGTCAAAAAATGACGCAACTTCCGGCGACACGTATGACGCCGGAAACAGAAAAAGATTTTTTGCGCCAAAAAAGTCAGCGCCAAGAATGACGTAATAAAATGAAGCATTTTCAGCCCCCGCGAGCCTAACAGCCCACAGGGAAAAAAAGTCAAATTTTTAAGGTAAGAAAAAATGATTGATTCAAACGCATAATCCCAAATATGAAACTGACTGTCTGAAAATAAGGAATGTTGAACATTCTGAGTCAAGGCAAATAAATGTTTGAATACATATATTTAGAACTTTATAAATAAAGTGCCCAACCATAGCTTAGAGTGTCACAGAAAATAAGATTTACTTACCCCAGGACACCCATCTACATGTTTGTAGAAAGCCAAACCAGTACTGAAACGAAAATCAGCAGAGGTAATGGTATATAAATAAGAGTATATCGTCGATCTGAAAAGGGAGGTAAGAGATGAATCTCTACGACCGATAACAGAGAACCTATGAAATAGACCCCGTAGAAGGAGATCACTGCATTCAAATAGGCAATACTCTCCTCACATCCCTCTGACATTCACTGCACGCTGAGAGGAAAACCGGGCTCCAACTTGCTGCGGAGCGCATATCAACGTAGAATCTAGCACAAACTTACTTCACGCACCTCCATAGGAGGCAAAGTTTGTAAAACTGATTGTGGTGTGTGGGTGAGGGGTGTATTTATAGGCATTTTGAGGTTTGGGAAACTTTGCCCTCCTGGTAGGAATGTATACTCCCATACGTCACTAGCCTCATGGACTCTTGCTAATTACATGAAAGAAAGGCCAATTTGTAATGCAGACTGAGCATACCATTTTTAAAAGGTTTTACTTTTATTAAAATTTGCTTCATTCCCATGTATTCTCTTGCTGAAGAGATACCCTAGCCTATGGAGCACTACATGGTAGGAAATAGCGTGCTGTCAACTAGTGTTCTTGCAAATGGATAACATTCTTGCAAGACTGCTCGCCCATATAGTGCTTCAGACACGTGCACCCTGAGCTTTTTTTCAAACAAAAAATACAAAGGGGAACAAAGAAAATTTGCTAATAGAAGTAAATTACAAAGGTGTTTAAAATTGCATGTGCCTATCTGAACCGTGAAAGGAATAAAACTGGGTTATATGCTATAATTAATTCATGTATTTTCCCAATTAAGTATTTTACCTTAGGTGACTAAACGTGACTAAATTAACCCCCTTAATTGACCACAGCACTTTTCCCATTTTCTGTCCGTTTGGGACCAAGGCTATTTTTACATTTTTGCGGTGTTTGTGTTTAGCTGTAATTTTCCCCTTACTCAGTTACTGTACCCCACACATATTATATACCGTTTTTCTCGCCATTAATGGACTTTCAAAATATACCATTATTTTCCTCATATCTTATAATTTACTATAAAAATTTGTATAAAATATGAGGAAAAAAATAGAAAAAAAAAACACACTTTTTCTAACTATGACCCCCAAAATCTTGTTATACATCTACAACCACCCAACAAAAACCATGCTAAATAGTTTCTAAATTATCTCCTGAGTTTAGAAATACCCCAATTGTTTACATGTTCTTGCTTTTTTTTTGCAAGTTATAGGGCCATAAATACAAGTAGCACTTTGCTATTTCCAAACCACTTTTTTTCATAATTAGCGCTAGTTACATTAGACCCTGATATCTGTCCAGGGAATCCCTGAATATCCCTTGACAAGTATATATTTTTTTTAGAAGACAACCCAAAGTATTGATCTAGGCCCATTTTGGTATATTTCATTGCCACCATTTCACCGCCAAATGCGATCAAATAAAAAAAAAATGTTCACTTTTTCACAATTTTTTTCACAAACTTTAGGTTTCTCACTGAAATTATTTACAAAAAACATACGTGGTTGTAAATACTTCTCTGGGATCTCCTTTATTCATAAATAGCAGACATAATATGGCTTTGGTTTTGCTTTTTACTAATTAGAAGGCTGCTAAATGCGACTGCGCACCACACGTGTATTATGTCCAGCCAGTGAAGGGGTTAATTAGGGAGCTTCTAGGGTTAATTTTAGCTTCAGTTGTAGTGTAGTAGACAACCCCAAGTATTGATCTAGGCCCATTTTGGTATATTTCATGCCACCATTTCACCGCCAAATGCAATCAAATTAAAAAAAAAACGCTACATTTTTCACAATTTTAGGTTTTCTCACTGAAATTATTTACAAACAGCATGTGCAATTATGGCACAAATAGTTGTTAAATGCCTTCTCTGGGATCACCTCTTGTTCAGAAAATAGCAGACATATATGACTTTGGGCGTTGCTTTTTGGTAATTAGAAAGGCCGCAAAAGTGCTGCTGCGCATCACACATGTATTATGGCTAGCAGTCAAGGGGTTTAATTTAGGTAGTTTGTAGGGAGCTTGCGGGGTTAATTTTAGCGTTAGTGTAGAGATCAGCCCCCCTGATATCTCCCCAAACCAGCTCCCTTCCCTCCCCCACCCCACAATTGTCCCCGCCAACTTAAGTACTGGCAGAAAGTCTGCCAGTACTAAAATAAAAGTTTTTTTTTTTTTTTTTTTTAAAAAATACATCTTTAGCATATTTACCTATGCTACTTTGTAGGATCACCCCTTTGCCCCCAACCTCCCTGATCCCCCCAAAAAACAGCTCTATAACCCCCCCCCTGCCTTATTGGGGGCCATCTTGGGTACTGGCAGCTGTCTGCCAGTACCCAGTTATCAATATTTTTTTCCTTTTTTTTATTTATTTTTTTTTACATTTTTCTGTAGTGTAGTTTCCCCCACGACCAACCCCTACCCCCACTCCCTCCCAGATCCCTTAGATTACTTTTTGGGGGCATTTATTCCCCCATCTTCCTCCCACTTACTACATGATTATTTCTGTAGTGTAAGCGGTTCCCACCCGCTCCCTCCCGTGCACGCGCCCGCCCCCGCCGATCCCCGTGCACGCGCCCGCGTGTGTGCGCGCCCCTGACTCTCCCGCCCCCCTCTGTGTATCTGAAGCCATCGATGGCCGCCCACCCCGCCTCCCACTGCAGCTCCCACCCACAACGATTGCGGCCATCGGATGTCCGGTGTAGAGAGGGCCACAGAGTGGCTCTCTCTGCACCGGAGGGGTACAAATTGTTTTGCAGGATGCCTCGATATTGAGGCATCCTGCAATAACCGGAAAGCAGCTGGAAGCGATGAGGATCGCTTCCAGCTGCTTTCCAAACCGAGGACGTACGCCATACGTCCTAGTGTGTTAACTGCCTTTTTTCTGAGGACGTATGGCGTACGTCCTCGTCATTAAGGGGTTAAAACATACATATAAAGTCCCCACTCAGGAGCCCGCATTATTGCAGTTCCCAAGCAGAAAAACCAACAGTGATTGGTGGGCATATACCACTGCCTCTGCTGATTTGCTAACAGCTCAAGTAGGACTTTACCTGTGTGTTTTTTCACATCTGCAGAGGTTAAAGATTTAAAGGGATATAACACCCAAACCCTTTACTGTCAGGATTCAGAAATACTATGCATTTCGAACAATTTTTAAATTACCTCTATTATTAAATGTGTTTCATTCTCTTAGTATCCTTTGCTGAAGGAGCACGCAATGCACTAATGGCATCACACTGCATTTGCAGCTTACCAATCAGCAGCTAGTTCCTTGCAGTGCATTGATGCTCTTGAGCCGTACCTAGGGTAATATTTCAGCAAAGGATACCAAGAAAATAAGGCACATTAGATAGAAGTAAATTGGAAAGTTGATTAACAAAGTATGCTCTATCTGAATCATGGAAAATATTTTGGCTTTCAAGCCCCTTTAGTTAATCACAATAATGTGTTTGTCTTTAATAGATAACCATTTCAGAACTTCAGGCGGTGTTGTCAGTGTGTTTTATCCAGTAGTTTAACCTGTTTGTGCTCCAACACTATACAGATTTGTGTAGATATATATATCTTTATAAAGGGATAGTCTAGTCAAATTAAACTTTCCTGATTCAGATAAAGCATACCAAATTTAATAAACTTTCTAATTTAATCCTATCATCAATTTTTCTTTGTTCTCTTGGTATCTTTATTTGAATGTAAGCTAAGGAGCCAGACCATTTTTGGTTCAGAACCTGGGTAGCGCTTGATGAGTGGAGTCTAAATGTAGCCATCAATCAGCAAGCACTACTCAGGTGCTGAACTAAAAATGAGCCGGCTCCTATGCTTACATTCTTGCTTTTTCAAATAAAGATACCAAGAGAACAAAGAAATTAATAATAGGAGTAAATTTGAAAGTTGCTTAAAATCGCATGCTCTATCTAAATTCCTTCAAGAGATTTGAACCGGAAATTGTTGGTATAGTGGACATGTGTGTTTGTGGAGCTATTATTGTGACAATTTTTAAAGGGACAGTTAACACTAAAATTGTTATTGTTTTTCCCCAACTTTGCACAACCAACATTGTTATATTAATATACTTTATAACATTTAAACTTCTAAATATCTGCCTGTTTCTAAGCCACTACAGACAGCCTCTTATCACATGCTTTTTTATTTGCTTTTCACAACAGTAGACTTCTAGTTAATGTGGGTCATATAGATAACATTGTGTTCACGCCCGGGGAGTTAAAGGGACAGTAAAGTCCCAAAAAACTTTTATGATTTAAATAAGGCATGAAATTTAAAACAACTTATTTTTTTTTTTTTTTTTTTTTTAATCTTTATTTATTATCCACACAAAGTACCGAACATAATTGGGCAAAAATAATGCATCTTCGCACCTCGCAGGGTGAATCATATAATAAAACAATATAGAACAGCAGGTTCTTCTTGGCCCAATTATAAATCATAGATAAGGCAAAAAGGGAAGAAAAAAAAAAAGAAATTTTGTGGATGAAATATCCTTCCCATGTATTATTTATCAACAAAATCTAATATTTCCTATACGGATTTGGCCTAATTAAGAACATAAAGATATATCCTATTAATTTATATCTAAAACTATCCTATTAGCTATGTAGCCATGCATATCAATGCATGCACATACATAGACTATATCTAAACATACCTGTATATACATATAATCAAAATACAGAGGATAAGTGAATGAGTGAATTTTAAAACTTTCCAATGTACTTTTATCACCAATTTTGCTTTGTTTTTTTGGTATTCTTAGTTGAAAGCTAAACCTAAGAGGTTCATAAACCAGGGACGTGCACTCATAGGAGGCAGGGGAGGCAGTGCCTACCCTGCCATATGTGGCCAAAGCTTAATTAAATTTTAATTAAAACAAAAATAAAAGTACCAAAAAAAATATTTTCCCCCATGTAATGCTATGGAGAGGCAGGTAGAGGAACGCTTCTCTCCATTGCAGTACTTGGGTCAAAGGAAAAGCTGTACTGCAGCGCCACCTGTATTCTGTCAATATATTAGCAGCAAACATTGGGACCAATAGGAGGCACCCCTCTTGATGCCTCCTAGCAAGTGAAGGATATATAGATTAATCAGAAGGAGGATGCAGTGAGCAGGGTCATGTGACACAACTGGAAGCTGAGGTAACCTAAGAACAGATGACATCAAGCAGAAGAGTAAAGTAGTATTCTTCTACATCTATTGTGATTCACAAATTGTGTTCAGATACAGCTCATTAAACAGGGGGGGACAGTAATTGAGCATAACCAATACTGACAGGAAGTCAAAGGGTCAATTCAAATTTAAATCCATAATTTAAAACCCAGAGTTTGAAGTTAAGTGTGCAGTGTCCACATTATTTAAATTAAAGTTTTTGACATTGAATATTGCTAAGCCTCCCTTTTTCATGGTTATTTGATTTAATTAGGTACAAACTCCATATATGCTATGTCTGTTCAGTCAGAGGATGCAGTATCTATTTTTATTTTTCTCTTTCTCCCCATTTATTTAAAGACTGCTGTTAACTTGTAATTCACAAATCAATTGAAAGCTGTTGCATTGTGTTTTTAATATGTGCTGCTTTTATACACGTTTACATTAATAAAAAGGAGATAATGAGTGATTTAAAAAATATATGTAATTATTGCAGTTAAATGTTTTTAGAAATAATGCCACAATATATTAACTGGTTAAACACATAGTCAAAGGGAGACATTGAAAATTAAACTTTCATGATTGAGGTAGAGCATGTTATTTTAATAGACTTTTCAAGTTATTTATATTTTGAGAATTAGCATCAACGGTTACTGGCCCAATGTCAGCAAATCAAATTAGTTTTTGAAAGGAACATGAAAGTCATAATTACATTTCCATCATTCAGATAGAATTTGCACACAAAAAAATAAATAAATAAACTTTCTATTTTACTTTTATTATTATGTACTTCATTCTTTTGGTATCCTTTGGTGTCCTTTGTTGAAGAGCATACCTAAGTGGGATGTGCACGTGCGTTTCTTGAACACCCTATTGCAGCAGTTGTTTTGGCAGTATTGTGCTTTGTGTAAAACTTGTATGGTAAATTATTTCTATGTTTACAATACAGTAGTGAGTATAGAAAAGAGATTGTGTATCATTCTAATTGCTTAGTAACTGGCACTGTGCCACAGAATTGTGTCAGTGTGTGTGGGTGTCAGTGAGCAGAGTATGTGTGCTTTATTCTCCAGGTAATCAATACATTTCCGATGAGCTGGTGCTTTAGTGCAGTGTTTCTTAACAATGGTCCTCAAGTACCCCCAACAGGCCAGGTTTTCATTATAGCTGAATCAGTGCACAGGGGAAGTAATCAGCTGATCAGTAACTCAGTGGTTACTAACTTACTCTCACCCATCAACTGATTATGTCACCTGTGCACTTGTTCAGATATCATTTAAACCTGTCCTGTTGGGGGTACTTGCGGCCCTCTGTACATGTGTTTCTCCGGCGTATCATATCTAGTGCCTCACCAGCCTCTGACCTCACTGCACGTCACTGTCATAAACTAATTTCTTAGACCTTGAAGGCCCCCTCTAATATGAAAGCATTGACAGTTTTTCACCACTAGAGGGTGTTAGTTCATGTGTTTCATATAGATTACATTGAAATCACGCACGTGAAGCTCCTAGGAGCGAGCGCTGATTGGCTAAAATGAAGAAGCTTGGATACAATGTAATTACAGAGATAAAACGTATTATTATAACTGTGTTGGTTATGCAAAACTGGGGAATGGGTAATAAAGGGATTATCTACCTTTTTAAAAAACAAAAATTCTTGTGTTGACTGTCCCTTTAAGAGACAGCACTAACCGGCTAAAATGCAAGTCAATAGATAAAAAGTCATGTGATCAGAGGGCTGTCAGAAGAAGTTTAGATACAAGGTAATCAAAGAATCACAGAGGTAAAAAGTGTATCAACATAACTGTGTTGGCTACGCAAAACTTGGGAATGGGTAATAAAGGGATCATATAATCTATCTTTTAAAACAATAACAATTCTGGTGTAGACTGTCCCTTTAAGTTTTAGAGTACCCATTATTATTATTTTTTTTAACATGAATTGATTGAGCAGATAATGTTAAGTTTTATTTGGTGGCGTTGCTTCCTAATGTCATCCGGGATAGCAGAGGTAATTTGAGTCTGTTTTGCCCAGACGCAAAACCAATGTTACATTTCTAATTAAGTTCAAGACTAGCACTTAAAGGACAGTCTACACCAGAATTTTTATTGTTTTAAAAGATAATCCCTTTATTACCCATTCCCCAGTTTTGCATAACCAACACAGTTATATTAATATACTTTTAACCTCTGTGATTATCTTGTATCTAAGCCTCTGCAAACTGCCCCTTTATTTTAGTTCTTTTGACAGACTTGCAGTTTAGTCAATCAGTGCCTGCTCCCAGATAACTTCACGTGCACAAGCACAGTGTAATCTATATGAAACACATGAACTAACACCATATAGTGGTGAAAAACTGTTAAAATGCATTCTGAAAAGAGGTGGCCTTCAAGGTCTAAGACAGTGATTTTTAACCTTTTTTTTGCCGTGGCACACTTTTTTACATTAAAAAATCCTGTGGCACACCACCATCCGAAAATTTTTAAAAAAAATCACACATTGTAGCCTAATACAGCATATATATATATATATATATATATATATATATATACACATACACGCAAACACACACATACTGTATGTATTGTGCTGTTATGCCATGCCTCCTACAAACTACCCCTGCACTGGGAGTAAAAAACAAGCAAAGTTTAAAAAATATGTCACACTGTTGTCAGTCTGCCGTGGCACACCTGAGGATCTCTCATGGCACACTAGTGTGCCACGGCACACTGGTTGAAAAACACTGGTCTAAGAAATTAGCATATGAACCTCCTAGGTTAAGCTTTCAACTAAGAATACCAAGAGAACAAAGCAAAATTGGTGATAAAAGTAAATTGGAAAATTGTTTAAAATTACATGCTCTATCTGAATCATGAAAGTTTATTTTGACCTAGACTGTCCCTTTAAATATAGAGCAACTTTGAACTGAAAACATTATGTAAAAAGAGCTGCTGATAAACAATGAAAATGGTTGATTGTGAGCACTTTGGCATCAAAAACAGTTTACAGGCAACCATTAACTTGATGATAGTTATCAAATGATAGATTTATATCAACCTTGTAGTAAGCTTGAGTAAGTAATGCAACCTTACATGCAATCAAAATGATATTAGAATGTCCCTTTAACCTATCAAATGTTTAACATTATCATGAACATAACAAAGGTGTTGGTAATTACAACTGAATAAAAATCAGCTAAATATATATAATTCACTATGCAGTCTATATATAAAGGTTTACTTGTTTCTCAAATTTTAACAAATAACATTCACAACACATAAACCAAAGGGATTATATTTTAGGCGCTTGACTTTATTTAACCCCTTCCCACCCGGAATTGTCTACATCGGAACAAAGTTCCGATGTAAACAAATAAGTTAAAAAGTGAAATCACGCAATCGTTCATGCGATCACGTAATTTCAATAATGGGATCTTGTCTGGGGGAAGTGCCTATGACGCTAGGCACGCCCTCCAGCATGCGATCCCATTCAGGGAGCGCCTTTGGCTTAAGTACAGCCAAAAAAACTAGGACGTTCTATGCCATCCTAAGGGCGTTAAAGCCAAGTGCAGTTAGGACGGCATAAAACATCCTAAGGGCGGGATGCAGATAGAGCATGCAACGTAAAGGACCAGTAAACACAGTAGATTTGCATAATCAACAAATGCAAGATAACAATACAATAGCAATTACTCTAAATTTCAAATGAGTAGCAGATTTTTTTCTAACAAATGTCAAAGTTATGTCTATTTCCACTCCCCCTGTACCATGTGATAGCCATCAGCCAATCACAAATGCATATATGTATAGTCTGAATTCTTGCACATGCTCAGTAGGAGCTGGTGACTCAAAGTTTAAATATAAAAAAAAGAGACTGTGCACATTTTTTTTTTTTAATGGAAGTAAATTGGAAAGTTGTTTAAAATTACATGCTGTATCTGAATCATGATAATTTAATTTGACCTGAGTGTCCCTTTGAGTGAAATTGATACAAAACCCATTTTTTTCCTTTTATGAATCAGAAAGAGCATGGAATTTTAATCAACTTTCTAATTTACTCCTATTATCAATTTTTCTTAGTTATCTTGCTATCTTTATTTGAAAAAAAAAAAAGGAATGTAAGCTTAGCAGCTGTCCCAAATTGTTTTTTTAAATAATTTTCTTTTATTGAGGTTAAAACTATGAGAAAACAGGTATGTAAGGTCAAAACACACATTTAACAGTATTCAAATTAAGCATAACAATGTTGGAGAAACAAACAACCAGAGTCAATGATCTATTGTGACCTAGAGAATTGGAACCTATTTTTAAATTAAGATCCTCCTACTAATAAATATGGGTCACTCTTGGGTCATACTACGTTCAAAACTAAGAGAAGGTCTAGCAACGTTAGTGGCCACTCTTCGGCCTTAAATGAGATGCGGCTTATAAAAATATACTGATGGATAATAGCTATGTCACACGTAAAAAAAAAAAAAAAAAAAATTAAAAACACAGTTTATGCCCATATACTACCAATACTAAGAATAAGAGTATATAGATTTTGACAGCCCCCCAAAAATATAGTGGATCCTCTGCTATGAGCTATTTATGGACCATTAGATCTATACTATTTTTGTATGCTAAAAGTGAAAAGCACATTAATATGTTTACTCCTAAAACCTAGGTCTATAATATTAGTTATTGCAAACCTGTTAGGTAATTTCGGCTGTTTTTTTTTTTTTACTATAGTCACAACATGCTGTCCCAGCTGCAGACAGCTTATAGTGAATTAGTACAGCCAAACAATATACCTTTAGTCACTGTATCAGAGACTATAGTATTGGAGGCATAGTGAGTTATAGTAGTGTGCACTTTGGGAATATATTTGTGGCTCTGATGAAGAGAAACAATAAATTAAGGAGGAGTAAATTGACTGAAGAACCCACTTATAATTAGGAAATATTTTCAATAATTGTATAATAAGGTGGGTGCAAGGTGTTGCCTAATAATAAACTTTCAATTTTTTCTATGACATAACATAAGTATAACAACCCTCATCAGACAATATCACTAATAATTAGCTAGCTAGATAAACAGGAATATGTTAATATCTATATTGTGCTGAACTAAAGAAGTAGGGCTGTTTATACTAATCCTAAAGGGAGCAATTACTGACTAATAAGCATGATAGGTACATATACTTATTAAAGGGACACAACCCAATTTTTTTCTATCGTGATTCAGATAGAGCAGGCAATTTTTAGAAACTTTCTAATTTACTCCTATTATCAAATACTTATCATTCTCTTGGTATCTTTATTTGAAATGCAAGAATGTAAGTTTAGATGCCGGCCCATTTCTGGTGAACACACTCTGTTGTTCTTGCTGATTGGTGGGTAAATTCACCTACCAATAAACAAGTGTTTTCCATGGTTCTGAACCAAAAAATTGCTTAGATGCCTTCTTTTTCAAATAAAGAAAGAGAACGAAGAAAAATTGATAATAGGAGTAAATTAGAAAGTTGTTTAAAATTGCATGCTCTGAATCACGAAAAAGAAAACATTTGGGTTCAGTGTCCCTTTAACAGTTTCTGCTAAATACTACCAACCATATGAAAAGGTTTAGAAACTAAACAAAATATAATTCATAGCCTTTGCAACACTGCAGGCAAGAAACAATAGTCCACATGATGTTTTAGCCTATGCATGAGGCCCAGCCAAAACAATTCACCTTTGAGGTTATACAAAGCAAAGTAGTCCGGTTTTATTTACTGTATTCAGTGCGACTCTTTGATTGTTAAGGGTCTGCTATCTTCAATACTACTCCTCTTCACTGTTAGTGAAAGCTGTCCGTTCATCGTGTTTCTTCTATAGGGAAGCACCGAGCTAGCATTTCTTTTCAGAGAGTGTGTTTTTCAGGAGGCAGCAGATCTCTCCCATCTAGGATTGCCTCCCTTAGGTCATGGGATGTCTCCCTATCTAATAGACCCAGCTGTGGAACTGTCCCCAAATGAATGTCTCTCTCAAGGTCCGCAAAGTTCACATCGGTCTTCTGGCATAGGTCACTGCATAGTGAAATACAATGTACATCCTGTGAGACTTTGCCGGATATCTTTACAGAAAGAAATGGGATTGCTGCCTGTGGAGAGACTTCATCTATATGTGCTGATGTACTATAAGTGCAAGACATACTATCAATGTCAGGAGGTGCAAAGGAAATCTCTGATGGTTGTTTCAACTCCAGTTGCAGTGTAGTCAGCACAACAGTAAGGCGTTTCCTGAGATCTCAAAAATGCTGAGTGATTGATGGGAGTGTGCTGTTCCCAGCGCTCTATGGCACATCCATTATGTCGAAACTCTTTCCGGAGGTTATTTCAAAATTCAGTGCACACATTGGGATTGAATGGAGTGGTTATCATTGCTAGATGATAAAGAAGGACTAAAGTTATAGTCTTGAAAAAACTGTATACCCCGGGGGGGGGGGGGGGGTTAAGTCTCCTAGAAGGCCGCAGCCTTGAGTCCCAACTGTCCAGATTCAGGCTCAGAGGTCATATACTCCGCAAAAATTATAACTGTTTGTTCAGAAGATATAACTGTCCGTTCAGCAGATATTTAGCCACCAATCAGCAAGCACTACCCAGGTGCGGAAGCAAAAAATGGGGCAGCTCCTAAACGTACATTCCTGCTTTTTAAATAAAGATATAAAGAGAACAAAGAAAATTTGATAATAGAAGTAAATTAGAAAGATGCCTAAAGTTGCATGTTCTATCTGAATCATGAAAGAAAAAAATTGGGTTTAGTATCCCTTTAACCCCTTAACGACCAAGGACATACGCCACATGTCCTCAAAAAAAAGACAGTTAATGACCGAGGACGTGTGGCGTACGTCCTTGGTCTGGAAAGCAGCTGAAGCGATCCTGCTCACTTCCAGCTGCTTTCCGGTTATTGCAGTGATGCCTCGATATTGAGGCATCCTGCAATAACCCCCCTTGGCCATCCGATGCAGAGAGAGCCACTCTGTACCGGACATCGGTGGCCGGTATCGTTGGTGGGTGGGAGCAAGTCTGGGAGGCGGGTGGGCGGCCATCGATGTGCCGAGTGGACTGGAGGGGGGCGGGATCGGGGGTGGGAGGGGCGGGAGCGCGCACGGGAGGGCGCACGTGCACGGGGGGGCGGCGGGAGCGGGAGGGAACCCGCTACACTACAGAAAAATAAACTTGCAAAAGTAAAAAAATAAAACATTTTTGAAAGCTGTAAATAAACAGCTAAGAGATCTGGAAGGGGTGGGGGGTTGATCTTGGGGGGGGGGGGAAGCTACACTACAGAAAAGGTTTTTGTTTTTTTTTTTTAAAAAGGCACTTTTTTCACTAAACTGGGTACTGGCAGACAGCTGCCAGTACCCAAGATGGCGCCCATTAAGGCAGAGGGGGAGGGTTAGAGAGCTCTTTGGTGGGGGGGATCAGTGAGGCTGGGGGCTAAGGGGGGATCCTACACAGCAGCATATGTAAATATGCTAAAAAAAAAAACACACACAAAAGCCCAAATATAGCTTTTATTTTAGTACTGGCAGAGTTTCTGCCAGTACTTAAGATGGCGGGGACAATTGTGGGGTGGGGGAGGGAAGAGAGCTGTTTGGGAGGGATCAGGGGGTCTCATGTTTCAGGTGGGAGGCTGAGCTCTACACTAAAGCTAAAATTAACCCGGCAAGCTCCCTACAAGCTACATAATTAACCCCTTCACTGCTAGCCATAATACACGTGTGAAATGCAGCGGCATTTGGCGGCCTTCTAATTACCAAAAAGCAACGCCAAAGCCATATATGTCTGCTATTTCTGAACAAAGGGGATCCCAGAGAAGCATTTACAACCATTTGTGCCATAATTGCACAAACTGTTTGTAAATGATTTCAGTGAGAAACCTAAAATTGTGAAAAATTTAACGTTTTTTTTAATTTGATCGCATTTGGCGGTGAAATGGTGGCATGAAATATACCAAAATTGGCCTAGATCAATACTTGGGGTTGTCTACTACACTACACTAAAGCTAAAATTATCCCTAAAAGCTCCCTACATGCTCCATAATTAACCCCTTCACTGCTGGGCATAATACACGTGTAGTGCGCAGTGGCATTTAGCAGCCTTCTAATTACTAAAAAGCAACGCCAAAGCCATATATGTCTGCTATTTCTGAACAAAGGGGGATCCCAGAGAAGAATTTACAACCATTTAAGCCATAATTGCACAAGCTGTTTGTAAATAATTTCAGTGAGAAACCAAAAGTTTGTGAAAAAATTTGTAAAAAAAAGTGAACGATTTTTTGTATTTAATCGCATTTGGCGGTGAAATGGTGGCATGAAATATACCAAAATGGGCCTAGATGAATACTTTGGGATGTCTACTAAAAAAAAATATATACATGTCAATGGATATTCAGAGATTCCTGAAAGATATTAGTGTTCTAATGTAACTAGCGCTAATTTTGAAAAATAATGGTTTGGAAATAGCAAAGTGCTACTTGTATTTATGGCCCTATAACTTACAAAAAAAGCAAAGAACATGTAAACATTGGGTATTTCTAAACTCAGGACAAAATTTAGAAACTATTTAGCACGGGTGTTTTTTGGTGGTTGTAGATGTGTAACAGATTTTGGGGGTCATAGTTAGAAAAAGTGTGTTTTTTTCAATTTTTTCCTCATATTTTATAAAAAAAATTATAGTAAATTATAAGATATGATGAAAATAATGGTATCTTTAGAAAGTCCATATAATGGCGAGAAAAATGGTATATAATATGTGTGGGTACAGTAAATGAGTAAGATGAAAATTACAGCTAAACACAAACACCGCAAAAATGTAAAAATAGCCTTGGTCCCAAACGGACAGAAAATGGAAAAGTGCTGTGGTCATTAAGGGGTTAAACAACTTTTCAATTTGCTTCTAATATCAAATTTGATTTGTTCTCTTCATATCCTTTATTGAAGACTAAACCTAGGTAGGATGATGATATGAATTTAGGAGCATGCACATGACTATAGCAGCAGTGTTTCTAACTATGTATAACATTGCTATAAACATTGTTGCAAACACTGCTGCCACTGCCAGATGGCTAGAGACACGTGCACACTCCTGAGCTCACCTAGGATTTTTAAGGATACCAAGAGAACTAAGCAAAAGTGATAATAGAAGTAAATGGAAAAGTTTTTTTTTTTTAATTGGGTTCATTATCCATTGACTTTAAATTACCAGTAATTACAGTAATTTGCATATCAACAAATACAGGCTAACAAGGCTTTCTACAGTTTAACAAGACAATACAATAGCACTTAAGTCTAAACTTCAAATGAGTAATTTTTTTCTGACAAATTTCAGTTATGTGTATTTCCACTCCCACTGCATTATGGGACAGCATCAGAATCACAAATGCATATATACATATATTCTGTGAATCATTCCACATGCTCAGGAGCTGGTGACTCAAAATGTGTAAATATAAAAAGATTGTGCACATTTTGTTAATGGAAGTAAATTGGAAAGTTGTTTAAAATTGCATACTCTATCCGAATCCTAAAAGTTTAATTTTGTCTTGAATGTCTCTAACTTTAGTTTTGACTTTAATGTCCCTTTAACCTACAGAATAAACTTTGTAAACTCACTATGAAAGTGTTAGCGAAATAGGTCTGCCAAAATGTTGAATTGTGTCACGTTAGTTAACAAGTACGTTCCACTCCCAGTAACCAATACGTTGTCTAGTTGTTCTGTGGAACTGTTCAAAGCAGATCATGTTGGTAAAATAATAAGGGAAGGGATATTGTAGATTGAATCAGAGATCAACACACACCTGTGTCAGCTTTAAGCGGAACTTTTATCAGGCTCTGAATAGCAGGGCGAGGGATGTGCAGCCGGTTCCACGGCTCTGTCGCCATGATACTATCACCGAGATCACACGGAGTATATAACAAGTCTTGTATTGAAACACCATGTAATCACTCTGTATGTATAAATTGTCCCTACAGCACGACTCCACGTGTTAGTGGAAACTTCCTGCTTATTAAGGCTCATAACCCTCGACCTCAAACTTTAGTCCAATCCTCTAACAGAAACTAAAATGACCAATAAGATGAAAGGAAATGGGGTCGTCACGCCAAATAACAACCGGAAGAGAAGATGACTAACCAATCATCGATTCCATGAATTGCACGATTTTTTTGTATTTTTTTTTTTTTTTTAAATTGCAAACTTTATTGTAACATGTATTGTTGTGACATTCATCTTGCTTGCTGATATCGTACACGTTATACCTACAATTAAAATTTGTAAACCATAAACTATTGCTTTTAGTGTATATATTTACTCTCTGCTGAGATGAAGTTACGATACTTAAAAACGACTCTTAAAAATACTAGTTAATTGTTTTGCAACTACAGATTTTAGCTCGGGACAAAGATCTGTGACGACGACAGTCGGTGCAGTTTACATGCGGTTGCAGTACACTTCACATTCTAAAGAAAAGTTATCTTTAAAACTGATAAAATCTAAAAGAAGAATTTTTAAAATTAATATATTTTTTTATTAAGATTTCAACATAAATACAGCCATTGAGCAATGTAACACACACAATATGATATTTAAAAGTGTAATACAATATAATGGGCAATACTGGAAAAGTTCCTTCATTTAAAGGGACAGTCAACACAAACATTGTTATTATTTAAAAAAGATAGATAATGCTTTTACTACACATTCCCCAGATTTGCACAAAAAACGTGGTTATATTATTATACTTTATAATCTTAAAGCCTCTAAATTTCTGTCTATTTCTAAGTCAATAAAGACAGCCCCTTGATCATATGTTTTGTATTAGCTTTTCACAACAGGGGAGTGCTAGTTCATGTTAGCCATATAGATAACTGCGCTCACGCCCGTGGATTTTAACAACACAGCACTAATTGGCTTAAACGCAAGTCAATAGATAGTCATGTGATCAGGGGGCTGTCAGAATGAGGTAAAAAGTATATTAATGAAACAGTGTTGGTTATGCAAACTGGGGAATGGGTAATAAAAGGGATTATCTATCTTTTTAAACAATAAAAATGTGTTGACTGTGCCTTTAATAAGTAAACTCTTTAGAATGCAAAACCTCTTTTCATATCAATAGAATAACATCCCAGTACATATAAGATCACTCATGGGGCTGTATAAATTGTGTGTTCTAAACCTATTGGAGGAATTCAAACTGGTCAGGGGTTCACTTTTGGACCCAAGAAAAGAGCACAACAGATGTATTTAGAGAATCTATAACTAAAAATATAACAGTAACTGTATAAGAACACATGACTCCTAATGCACATCAGTATCATAACAATGAATACTATGTCACGTCTAATAGTAGATTACAACAAAGACCTTACCATGCACTGTTGGTAAGATAGTTGCCTGAGATCAGAATCAGCTATGTGTATATATTATTAATCTGTTTAATATGTACTAAGATAAGTAATGCATATGAATAAAACTAAATCACAGTGACCAGATACAATGCATTTGTCCAAATTTTGAACACAATCTTTTACCAAACTTGTACCATTCTCTAGCGATTCAACAGCATGTATGTTAATGACCAAATTACAAAGAAGAAGAAGAAAAAAAAATAATGCACATGTAACTCGTCTCTTCACTATAGTCAGTAATATCAGACGCTCAGCTTCACAAAATAATGTACAACATATGCAGTATTGGGCCTTACAGATAAGAGCAGACTAAGAATAAGAAGGAGAAAAGAGTAAAAAGCAACTCTCCTGATATACACATCCTATACAAATTAAAGTACCCATTAAGTAGGGAAATATGATACTATTATGTTCTTTTAATAGCTAACCAAATCTGCTAAATATCTACACACTGTCCTAGGGAGTTTTAGAATCTGTATCACCATCCCGGCCACTGACAATGAGACAGAAACATTACAAACATGTTAGCTAAGATATTGGGTTATAAGTGAGAGATACATCAATATTCAACAAGTCACCTCCTATGCCAATTAATAAAAAAAAATACCCCATAGTATATTGCAATCATGTTAATCATGACATCTGCAATGTAGAGCTATGCATTTAAAATTCCAATTTTATGTTCCTTTGATTAGAAACACCTAATTCAGGTACCATTAAACAGATTTATACTTTAAATAAACGAATTAATTCATAGGTAGAACATATAGAGTATATTGTGGAGATTGATATATACCTAATTGCCTCTTGCCATCTTCATTTCACATATAACCAAGCTAGGACTTCTTTGGAGAAATTGATATGCCCAACTGAAGAAAGAACCTGTAAAATCTGAACAGTCTTATGTAAATAAAACAACCCCATTGTGATGCACAATCAAAGAGGACCCTAGCTGTGGAACACCTGAAAATTAACTTTAAATGCACCTATGCAAAACAGTATGGAACTACACATGTAGAACCAAAACAGTTAATTTCACTGGAATTACAGCCAACTCTTACAGATATGCTCAGCAACAATGTATTATACTTGCAGTACAAGTAGTATCTAGAAACTGTGTACTGTATTCTGTTACCCATGTGCGTGCTTTTGAATTGCTTATGTTAAAAAACTACTGAATATCTCCTGATGGACTTCTTGCCATGGCTTGTTTGTGCCTAGCACTGTGGGTAATATTTTAGAGTTTCAAGGCCAGATATTTGGGTCTCCTGACCACCTTTATGATGATGATCCACTGTTATGTAAACTAAACTGACATCTATTAATTGTCAATATATCATGTATTATATTTCAATAAAGCAATTATGTTACACCTAGAATAGTGTGTGGTCATTTTTCTCGCATGTCTTGCAATCTGAATTAACACTTTCTGATACAATAACAAAAGGTAACATTGATATTAAAAACTGGAATAGACTGAAGTATCAAATCCTAAAAAAGTCTAACTCATCATGTGTTATCTTAGATGAAAGAGCATACTGGATTTCACTCTTTTTTTTTTTTTTTTTTTTTTTTGAATATAATGTTTATTTGGAAATCACAAACATGATCATAATACATAGACACTATCCATCAGAAATTGAGCATTTAAACAATAATATAAAAAAAAAACGAACAAGAAATCTCTTGTACCAAAATTGGAATAGGACTAAATATAACATGACATCCTCTTCACTGTGATTTCCACAAAATTTTTTTCTAATTTTACCCCCCCCCCCCTTTGAATCACACTAACCTGTGTGATACAGCAGATAAAAAAGAAACAACAGTACAAAAAAAAAAAAAAAAAAGGGAAAGGGAAAAAGAGAAACCCTTGGGTTAGACTAAATTACTCCCCCCTCATTAATTATCCAGGAAGAAGGAAACATGCCTCCTAATACTAGTTCTGCGAAGCTGATAGATAATAAAAATGGAAAGAGTATTTGTTTTTGTATGGGCAGGGGGAATGACTTAATGGCTGGACACCATCCTAATAAAAAGTTCTTGATTCTCTTATCTGAAGCATCCTGCAAATGGTAAGATTCAAACACAATTTGCTCCTGTATTGACCTAATAAACTCTACAAACCCTGGCACTCTCTTAACTATCCAATATTTTAATATCAGATGTCTAACCGTTAATATAATGGTATTGACAACCACTGTCCAGTGGCTATCGCTAGTATTTAATGGAGATATCAACAAGATAATATCTCGTAACGTCAGAGATAAAGATATTTTGAAATGTTGGTTAATCCAAAAGGTGATTTTTGACCAGAGTTGATTGATTTTGGGACAAAACCAAAACATGTGTAGCATGTCAGCTCTAGCATATGAACATCTAGGGCAGCTACTTGACCTGTTTGGATAAAATTTAGCGATTTTCAGAGGATATAAGTAGAAATTATTTATAAGCTTCATGTGGGATTCTTTCCAGCCCATAGAGACCTTACATTTCTTAGAGATAGAAAAGCTCTGTATAATACTCTCCTGATTAACCTCAGGGATATAAGGAGACCAGAAGTTGCAGATCTTATCCAGAAATACTTGACTCTGTTTAGACAGCATAATATCATACATTAATGAGATCGATGTATCACCTACAGAGAATTTCTGTAAGAGTACTCTAACCTCCGACCAGGCAGATGATAAAGGAAAAAGCCAATTTTGAGCAGAGATATAGTGTCTGACCTGGAAATATGCATACAAATTAGATCTAGGAAGATCATATAGCTGAAAAAGAGATTCCGCTGTACACATCTGGTAATTTCCCTCTAGTAGTTGTTTTATCAGGTTTAACCCTCTTTCAGCCCATTCTTTAAAGACTTTTTGATAGATACCAGGGATAAAATGAGGATTACCTCTGATAGGAAGGAAGTCTGAATATGTTGGGTCAATGCTTAACATACTACAAAACTTGTGCCAGGCTATTACTATATTCTTAAATGATATGAGAGAGGCGACGTTAGATGGTAACTGTTGTGGTTTACAGTGAAGAATAGCCTTTAAGGCAAAAGGATATATTAACGAAGTCTCTTCCTCAATAGAGGAAACTATATTGGCCTCTGTGATCCAATCACAAGCAAACTTGATTAATGTAGCTATATTGTATAGCTTGACATCAGGGAGAGATAAGCCCCCTGTAGATGACTTCTGCATTAATCTAGCCAGAGCGATACAGGTTTTTTTGTCCTTCCATACAAATTTCGAAATAAATCCGTACAATTTCCTAATGTCCTTATTCAAGATAAATATAGGAAGATTTTGGAGTGGATAGAGAAGACGAGGAAAGATAATTGTTTTAATCAGGTTCACCCTTGCCGTTAAAGCCAAAGGAAATGAGGCCCATAAATGAAGATCTAATTTAATTTTTTGAAACAGGGGCAAATAATTTGCCGAATACCAAAATGTGGGGTTCTTATGCAGAACCAGGCCAAGATATTTAATGGCATTCACCATTTTGAATGGAGTTTTGACAGTGGGACCAGTCAATTTACCTAGGCACATCAATTCACTTTTTTCCAAGTTGACCTGGTATCCTGAAAATGCACTAAATTCTTCAAGAAGTTGCAGTAAGATTGGGATAGATTGGTAGATATCCTCCAGAAAAACCAGTATATCATCAGCATATAACAACACTTTTAGCCGTTGAGAGCCAAGTGGAATCCCCTGTAAACTATCCCTTAATCTGATTGCGAATGGTTCCAACGCCAGGTTAAACAATAATGGGGATAACGGACAACCTTGTCTAGTGCCTCGTTGCAACATTATCTGAGAAGAGCGCTCCCCATTTATCAATAGGTAGGACATAGGTTTAGTATAAATTCTATTTACAAACTGGACAAAGTTTCCCTTAAACCCAAACCTTTCAAGTGATCGAAATAGGTGCTCCCATATAATAGAATCGAATGCTTTAGTAGCATCTAACGTGAGTAGCGCACTATTTTGTAAAGACAAATTTTTATGACCTTGGTCAATATTCCAAGCATAATCCAAAAAGGAAGTGACTTTGCGGAAGTTCTTAATTGGGTTCCTAGCAGTCATAAACCCCGACTGGTCAGGATGTATGAGATTCTGTAGACAACGAGATAATCTTGCCGCTATGATAGCGGCTAGGATCTTATAGTCAGTGTTTAACACCGAAATTGGCCTGTAAGAGGCTAAATCTTCCGAATCTTTACCTTTTTTCAGAATCAATGAAATGTTTGCAGCAGAAAAATATGAAGAGATTGGATTATCAGAAGCATAATAGCTATTAAATAGATCCTCCAGTATCGAGAGCAGCTCTTCCTTTAGACACTTATAAAATTCTGCAGGAAACCCGTCTGGGCCTGCAGCCTTATTGAATTTCAATTGGTCAATTACATTACCAATCTCTGTACGAGAAATGGGGTCATTCAATGCAGCCAAATCTTCAGATTGTATTATTGGTAATTGAATCTTAGACCAAAAAGTCTCTTGCTCCGCATGATTTATATTAACAGATGCATATAGCTGCTGATAGTAATTAAAAAATACTCCCTCAATTTCTTTGGAATTAGTATATCTAGAGTCCCGATATTTAATAGCTGGAATAAGATTTTTTTTTTCCTGCTTTTAGTGAGCCTCGCTAGATGTTTTGCAGAGGACCCATGAAACCCTCTATAATATCGATTTATTTTTAATTCCTCTACCTGAGATTTTTGCTTTAGAAAAAGGTCTCTCTCCTTTCTAAATCCCAAGTATATTTCCCAATTAGTCGAGGAAGGATCATTCTGAACTCTCCTAAAAGCATTCTTTACCTTATTGGAGATTTGGACTTCTCTATCCTTAATCTTCTTGTCTCGTCGTTTTGTGTATGCCGTGATCTCCCCCCGTAAAACGGCTTTTGCCGCCTCCCAAAATATTTCTACTTTATGCCTATAATCAACATTAAACCTACCATATTCTAACCATTTCTGTTTCATCCAGGAACAAAATCTGGAATCAGAATAAAGGAACCTAGGGAAGCAAAAAACAGCTTTACTGGATTTACTCCTACCATTCGGGGGAAAATAGAGTGAAATAATTGCGTGGTCCGAGACCAGAATTTCTGCAATCTCCGTCTCCAGTTTCCAAACAGATAGAGGTTCCGAGACTAAGAACAGATCTATCCTAGAAAAGGTCCTATGGGCTTTGGACTCGCACGTAAAAACCTGAAGATCCGGGTTTTGGATGCGCCATATATCAACCAGATTTAATTTAAAGCAGAAATTTCTAAAAAATTTGGCATTTTTTTTATATAGAGACATATTTTTCTTGGAGAATCGGTCTAATTCTGGGTGTAGGGTCGTATTAAAATCTCCACACAACACCAGATTTTCCCCTTTAAACGGGTATAACTTACTTTGGATTTTCCTCCAAAATTCTGCCGAGAATTGGTTAGGGGCATATATATTACAAAATATGAATCTTGTATTCATAATACTGATTTGGAGTAAAATATATCTAGCAGAGGGATCGATTTCAGTTTTAATAATCTTGTATTCAAGCTCTTTATGGATTAAAACTACCACTCCCGCTTTTTTACTAAGACCTGAAGAGGTGATAACCTCTCCTACCCATTTAATCTTAAACTTGACAGCCTCTAGCTCGTTAAGGTGCGTTTCCTGTAAAAAGACTAGGTCCGGTTTGTGTTTAGCCAAAGTTTTAATGATTAATTTACGTTTAACCGGGGAAGAGATTCCCCCCACATTCCAGGATAGTATCTTAACTCCTTCTGCCATCATCCTTTGCTATACACCCTATAAAAAACCAGGGGAAAATAGAGAAGAGAGAGGGAAGAAAGAAAAAAAAAAAAAAAAAAAAAAAAACACACAACAAAAACAAGAAAGATTCTAAAATAAATAAGTCCAGACTTATCAATAATCATAATTGACAAAATAAGCTTTTTTTCCATTATCCTTCATGCATACTCTAACCCAGCTGGGTACCTAAACTGTAATATAGAGCCCACTAATCCGCCAGAGCTCTGCTGGTCGAATTATGAGTTTGATCTGGTGTGCCTTCGTATGCCTTAATAAAATCTTTAACCATGTTAATTTCACTGAACGAGTGTCTTGTTCCCTTATCCTCCACTACAATTCTAGCTGGATAAAGTAGTCTCGCTTTTAAACCTTTATTTATGAGCTGGGTGCAATATGGGGCCATCCCTTTCCTCCTGGCGGAAGTCTCAGAAGAGAAATCCTGAAACAAGAGGATTTTACTGTTGCCGAATATTGGAGGGTCAGTTTTTTTGAACCATTTTAGTATGTCCACTTTATCCTGAAATTTTAAAAACTTGCATATAGCCATTCTAGGTCTTGCAAACCCATTCTCTGCCACTCTCTTCGGGCCCACCCTGTGCGCCCTTTCAATTATTAGAGGTAAGGATTGGGTTGGCATACCCAGGGCCTGTGGTAACGTAACAGACATGAATTTACTTATATCATCAAATTCAGATAATTCAGGCAGGCCTATAATCCTAATGTTATTGCGTCTGGAGCGATCTTCGAGATCCTCCAGGCACAATTGCATACTATCTATTTTGGCCTGTTGTTTCTGGGAGGCTACTTTAAAGCTATTTGCCTGATCTTCCTAAAAAGAGATTCTATTCTCAGCTTCGACCATTCTCGCTGAGAATTGTTTAACCTCTGAAGAGAGTACCCCTATTTCTGTAACTATAGTACCTAATTCCTTTTTGATTACCTCAAATTGGGGGGAAAACATAGCTGAAAGCTGTCCAATCAATACCTGAGTATCGATGACCGTCGGCGCAATGTCCGGCACCCCATCGATACTGGTATCTGCCGTTTTGGCTTTTTTATCCTAGGGCTTCACAAGCATCTTAGGTGAATGAGCTCTCACCTGTGACACAAACTTATCCATTAAGTGCAATACAAAAAAAAGAAAATATGTCTGGCCAGTACCCCGCACTGCTAAGCTAGGGTCTGGCTTTTGATGTGAAAATAATTGTGAATAATCAAAACACTGGGGTAGAGGACCCCTAGATCCAGCGAGGAAAAACCTTTCTCCTATGTGAGTGCAAACAAAATCAAAAGAATGTGATTATATAAGTAGGAGATTTGTCTGTGCAATTGGTGGCAGATAGCTGCCTCTATATCAAAAAGGGAAAAAACAATAAATACACAAAATAATAATCAGGGGGTCAAGGACCCACTGGTGAAAAAGTGCTGAGGGCCTATGCCCAATTTAACATTCACTAAACTCAGAAAGAAAAAAAACGGTCAGGATACCAGCTCAGCTCCTCCAATTCTATTATCAATAACCTGGTACTTTTGCTCGCTCAAAAACATAATTACTGTTAAATCTGACCATGATCTAACCATATACTGGTCTAAGTTGAAATTAAGAGCGAGAAACACATTTATCAGAGTGTTGGGGTAGAAAACAATATTTAGCCTTCAAACACAGTAATGACCCACTTTACATTAAGTTCCCTTTTTTTCTCTTTCTTTCCCTCCCTCCCTTTTTCTCTGTTTTTTTAAAACTTATGAACAAAGAACAAACATCAATGCAGGAGAAAAAGAAAAAAAAAAAAAACTCTCAGGTAACTTTTCTTATAATATTGCTATATGTGGGTACTTGGCAGAATGACAAAACTCATGCAACTACCACAATTCTTTTGGGCTCTAAACCTCTTGCCAACAAGCCCTGGGGACCACAATGTTAATCACTGTTTGCTGAAAGTCTCTGGAAACAGAAAAAATGAAAAAAAAAGTCACACATATGCCTATAACTTTAGCACAAGCCCTTTTTTTTCTTTTTCCTTTCTTCTCCTCCTTATGGTAACACAGTCAGACTTGACATGCTCACTGCTTGCTAGATGTTTAGTTTCTGGGGAGAAAAAGGATCACAAATATGCCTATAGCTTCAGCATAAGCCCTTTTTTCCCTTCTTTCCTTACGGTAACACAGACAGGCTTAACATGATCACTGTTTACTGGATATACAATCTCTGGAAAAGAAATGGTCCCATGTAAGCCTTTAGCTCCAACACAAGTCCTTCTCTCTTTTCTCTTCTCTGCTCTCTCCCTCCTCACGATAACAAACACAGGGCTAACACAGCAATCCCCAAGAGAGTGGAACAAATGATTAGGGACCCAGTCCTAAATATCCCGTGTACTCCTGTTAAGCCGTCCACAGCTCAGGCCTGGACTATTTCGCCTGGCAACACCTTACAGCCAAACAGTTCAGCCTGTGTAGTATGCATACAATCTCTGCAGGGACAAGACAGCACAGTTCTTTAAATAGTACCCATCAGGGCTTACCAGTGTGCAGTTGCCGGGTAGGATTGGGATGCCTCCTTATCTCTCATCCGAGAATTCACCGTCTGCTCCGGATCAACAGTGCTCCCCACGTCGTGGGAGCTCCACTGAGTTTGCTACTGTGGTGGGGGTGCTTAGCATCCGAATCCCTCCGCACGCCTTCAGCACCTCCCCCTGCAGCTTCTCTGGGTTCCGGGTTATGTGGACAGGCTCCTCTATCCCCGGCAAGCAGGCGGCTAGCGTATGAAGGTGGGTTACGGATACAATCCCCTCTGTATGCTTTCGAAGCAATTGTGCACCAGGGCACGCTGGAAACTCCTGGACTTATAACAGAAGTGTGAAGTGGCGGTTCTACCGCCAGCCTAAGCGGCTTCTAAGATTTCCTCCTCAGGCTGTCATACAGCCAAATTTCAGCCCTACTGAACCCCTCTTGAGTCGGGGCTATGAGGCAATGAGTAGGGGCAGTGATTGTAGTCACTAGGTCGGAACGCCGACATGGAGCATGCTGCTGTTAAGCTCCGCCCTCAGACCGGAAATCCCTCGCAAGATCTTTCATGGATTTCACTCTTACTATCTTACTTCAATAGAGAAATGAGCATCTACTTTACAAGAAAATACAGTGGGGGAAAGCAAATTAGATTCAAACCTAGAATAGATATTGGTGAGACTGCAACAATACATAGCACAAGTTTTAAAGGGATAATAAAGTCTAAATTAGTCTCATGATTCAGATAGGGTATGTCATTTTAAACAACTTTGTAATTTACTTTTAGCATCACATTTGCTTTGTTCTCTTGATATTCTTAGTGGAAAGCTAAACCTAGGTAGGCTCATATGCTAATTTCTAAGCCCTTGAAGGCCACCTCTTATCTGAAGGCATTTGACAGTTTTCACAGCTAGAGGGCATTAGTTCATGTGGTTCATATAACTAACATTGTGCTCATGCATATGGAGTTATTTAAGAGTCCGCACTAATTGCCTGAAATGCAAGTCTGTCAAAAGATCTAAGATAAGAAGGCAGTCTGCAGAAGCTTAGATGCAAGGTAATTACAGAGGTAAAAAAATATATTTCTATAACAGTGTTGGTTATGCAAAACTGGGGAATGGTAAATAAAGGGATTATCTATCTTTTTAAACAATAACATTTTTGCTGTTTACTATCCCTTTAAGAAAAGACAAAATACAGGTTGCCCTCGTTTTACAACGGTTCAATTTACACCGTTTCAGAATAACAACCCTTTTTTCCAGTCATGTGACTTCTATTGAGAAGCAGTGCATTTATTAAAATAGCCAGTAGGTGGAGCTGTCCGCTTGTGTTGCAGCAAAGCCAAGCAAGCTGAAATTATCAGTTTAACCAGACTTGAGCTATCGAGCAGATTTCAAAGGAACAAGATCTTCCTGTCTATAAATCAGTCCAGATAGGAATGCATAGAAAGAACTGTTTGCTGAAAAATGCAAGTGAAGTCTATGTTGTGATTATTGTATTCGGTTTATAATGCAGTTTAGCAAATGTTTTTGTTCATTTAACTTAGTTTAATTATATATTCTGTGTTGTGTGATTATTTTATAAGGTTTATAATGCTGTTTAGCATGCAAAGTCTTCATTTCAAAGCTTTAAAAATAATGTATTAGGTGTTATGACAATTTTGAGAGGGGCCTGGAACCTATCTCCCTCACTTCCCATTGACTTGCATTATAAACTGGGTTTCAATTTACAATGGATTCGATTTACAACCATTCCTTCTGGAACCTAACCCCGGCGTAAACTGAGGGCTACCTGTACCTTAAACAATTTTTTTTACATGATTCTATGATGTGGATACACAGTATTTACTTCCAACCTTTTTACAAAACAAAAAGGAAAACTGGACTCTACAAGCATAATGGTGAATAGTAAAGGAAACTGACTCTGAATCCATAAAGGAATCTGAGGAGCCAGAGAAAGTTTTGTGCCTTATACAAATGGTCACCATGGTGCAGGGATACTAAATAACTTGTTCTTATTAACCCGTTAATGACAACTGACGTACCAGGTACGTCATGCAAAAACTAACAGTTAATGACAATGGGCGTACCTGGTACCTCAGTTGTCTAACAGAGTGCTGGAAGCGATCACAAATGCTTCCAGCAGCTCTGAGGGTATTGCAGTGATGCCTTCGATATGGAGGCATCCTGCAATACCACTTTACAAGCCTCCGATGCAGAGAGAGCCACTCTGTGACCCTCTCTGCACCGGTAGCGATGGTGCCAGTGTCCGGGTGTGAGGGTGCGTGCGCACGTGCATGATGCGCGTGCACGAGGGGTGAGTGTGCACGTAAACGTGGATGGGCGCATGCACTGTGCGCGTGTGCGCGCATTATCCACACTGACACCAATGAATGAGGCATACCCCCCAACTGTCCTGAGTTGCTAGCCATCTGTCCCGATTTGCCCCAGGCATTTAAAAAAAATATATATATATATTTTTTTTTTTTAATTCTATTGGGCACATACTCAGAAGCAGCTGGCTTTGCTCCCACAGGGTTAGATACCTGTTATATTCCCTGTGGAAAAGGAATGGTGTGTGGGTTAAGCAGGAGTAAGAAGGCTGTATACACTCTGACCACGGGTAATGGTGACCTCTCTAACCTACCTCTGGTAGTGATGATGTTTAACCCCTGGCGATAATACTAGCATGCCTTCAGTTTTATACAATAAGCAGTGCTAATACCAGGGTAACGAACAGTGGCAGCCGCAGACTGCCAGCTAATGTGCTTGCCAACCCCAGGGCCCCATACAATGAATTACAGATACCCATTTATGATGTAGTGTGTGTGTCTATCTGTATCCATAACTGTGTGTGTGTATCTGTATGTATAAGTTTATGCTATGTAGTGTGTGTATGTGTATCTGCATGTATAAGTGTGTATCTGCATGTATAAGTGTATGCTGCATGTATAAGTGTATGCTATGTAGTGTGTGTGTATCTGCATGTGTAAGTGTATGCTATGTAGTGTGTGTATCTGCATGCATAAGTGTATGCTATGTAGTGTGTGTATCTGCATGTATAAGTGTATGCTATGTAGTGTGTGTGTATCTGCATGTATAAGTGTATGCTATGTAGTGTGTGTGTATCTGCATGTATAAGTGTATGCTATGTTGTGTGTGTGTATCTGCATGTATAAGTGTATGCTATGTAGTGTGTGTATCTGCATGTATAAGTGTATGCTATGTAGTGTGTGTATCTGCATGTATAAGTGTGTATCTGCATGTATAAGTGTATGCTGCATGTATAAGTGTAATGCTATGTAGTGTGTGTGTATCTGCATGTGTAAGTGTATGCTATGTAGTGTGTGTATCTGCATGTATAAGTGTATGCTATGTAGTGTGTGTATCTGCATGTATAAGTGTATGCTATGTAGTGTGTGTGTATCTGCATGTATAAGTGTATGCTATGTAGTGTGTGTGTATCTGCATGTATAAGTGTATGCTATGTAGTGTGTGTGTATCTGCATGTATAAGTGTATGCTATGTAGTGTGTGTGTATCTGCATGTATAAGTGTATGCTATGTAGTGTGTGTGTATCTGCATGTATAAGTGTATACTATATAGTGTGTGTGTATCTGCATGTATAAGTGTATGCTATGTAGTGTGTGTGTATCTGCATGTGTAAGTGTATGCTATGTAGTGTGTGTATCTGCATGTATAAGTGTATGCTATGTAGTGTGTGTATCTGCATGTATAAGTGTATGCTATGTAGTGTGTGTGTATCTGCATGTATAAGTGTATGCTATGTAGTGTGTGTGTATCTGCATGTATAAGTGTATGCTATGTAGTGTGCGTGTATCTGCATGTATAAGTGTATGCTATGTAGTGTGTGTGTGTATCTGCATGTATAAGTGTATGCTATGTAGTGTGTGTGTATCTGCATGTATAAGTGTATACTATATAGTGTGTGTGTATCTGCATGTATAAGTGTATGCTATGTAGTGTGTGTGTATCTGCATGTATAAGTGTATGCTATGTAGTGTGTGTGTATCTGCATGTATAAGTGTATACTATATAGTGTGTGTGTATCTGCATGTATAAGTGTATGCTATGTAGTGTGTGTATCTGCATGTATAAGTGTATGCTATGTAGTGTGTGTGTATCTGCATGTATAAGTGTATGCTATGTAGTGTGTGTATCTGCATGTATAAGTGTATGCTATGTAGTGTGTGTGGGTGTATCTGCATATGTAAGTGTATGCTATGTAGCGTGCTTCTGTGCATTTTTGCTGACTTTAAAGGCCAGAATCTAGAATATTAATGGGGAATGCAGAGAGTAGTTTTAAAGAATTTATTAATAAATGTGCAATTAAGATAAAAATATTTAGCAATGTCTTTGCAAAGGCTAATTAAATACAGCGCTCACATAGCCATACCAGTGGTTTGAGCTTGTGTTTTATTTGCTGCCTGTGTATTAAAATATATGACTTTATTTAGAATTTTATTTTTATTACTTTGGTCTTATGATTTTTTTAAGCCCCGCCCACCACATTTAAATTTTTTGCAGGGGGGGGGTGTCCCTCTTTTGAATTTTGAAATGTTGGGAGGTATGATAAACCACTGTGAATGAACATTAAGAGCAAGAAAGCTGCAAAATGTTTAGTTTCCAGAATGATTGTCTAGGTTGTTTGTTACATTAAAGTTGATTTTAAAAAAAAAAGCAAAGAAAAAAGGTTTGAGTGGAGGTCACATGTTTCCTGTCTAGAGTGGAGCTCCAGTCTGCAGCTAGACCCTTCTCAAAACTTCCCTCACTCACTTTTTATCCTACCCTGAAAAATAGGATCTGTGGCTAAGATGTGTGAATATACTGAGGTATGGAAGTTTCATTTTCTGTACACTGGTGTTAAATTTACATGCAGCTGTGTTGATAAACAGGCAAGGTACCCATCACACATGGTGATTTCTTTACTATGTTGCAGTTGTACATGTCTGTGCCTTTAGTAGACAGTACATCCATAATGTTTATATTTTGTGTTTCATCTACACTACAGTGTATCATTTCCTGAAAGGGGGTGGGTAGGACACAAATGATTTGCAGGCGTGGGGTATTTACTACCAGTGTTCTAAATGTATCAGTGGAACTAAATGACTAAGTACAGCATGTTTTTAATAAGAATTTGAAGGTAAAAACAAATTGCATCACATGTAGTCTAATTAAATAAAGCCTGGTTGCAGATTGGTTATTAATATTTTTACACCACTAATTTCAGCAAAAGTATTATTAACCTGTTAGATTCCAGAAACTAAAAACAGTAATTAACACCTTAGATACCAGTAATCACTGATACCTGTAATAATACCCTCATACATACCCACAATCTTTTTTATTTTTATTTAAAGCATCTGAATTACTTACATTTCTCCCAAATTTCTATATAAAATAAAGTGTTTCAAATATTTAGTATAATGAGTATTTGTCTGTAACTTGATTTTATTAGGGAGTTAGCAAGTCTCCATCCCAAGCAGATTGTACAATTACAATATGTTTTATTAATCATTGGATGCCAGTGACACACAGATGAATGCTAGTAGCAGAAAGACGTCATTTATTTTGACATTTGCCAGAAAATATTCTACTGCTTATTTCAAATTCAAAGTAAGCGCCATTGCATTATATTTAGTAATCCTTTAAGTCCTAAATTTAAACTTTACGGCACATTTTTTCAAGCAAAAAACAAAAATATCACAATATTTAATGTTGCTGATTCATTTAAAGGGACATTCTGGTTAAAATTTAAATGCACATAGATAAATTATATATTTGCACAGAAACATATTTGCAATATACATATATTGGCAAAAATGCTTCTAGTGAAAGTTATTACTGTTTTAGTGTTAACATTTTACTCTGCACATGCATTTGAAGCATAGCTAGTCTCAGTGCAGAAGCATTTTAAATATTGCAGCTGCTCAGATTGTCAGTGGGGCTTGTATTTTGTCAGCAAATAAATTATGTAATTATCAGATAATACAAGAACCTTCTCTAAGCAAGTGTTGTATTTAAAATGCTGGTGCACGGTGCATGCTTAAATACACTTTTGAAACGGCTATAGCTTTTATTAGAAACATTTTTGCTAAAACATGTATATTACAAAAATGCTTCTATTCAAAAGTGAAATGCCCCTGTGTAAATTCCAATTTCTGGGTTTGATGGCATGGGCTGCTGGCATCCAAGTGGTTAATTCAATTTTCCCTCCCCATGTATCATGTGACAACCATCAGCCAATCACAAAATGTGCATATATATATATATATATATGCTGCGCACTAGAGCCTCAGAAAGTGCATATAAAATTAATTAACCCCTTCACTACCAGGAATTTCAGAGAAGAACTTGGCCAAAAATACCAGAAGTTTTTTTAGCATTTTTGCTATCACTTCATTTAAACAGAAATAGAGTCTTGTTTTTTTTTTTATTTACCTGTCAAAACTATATATATTTTTAAGTAGACAGCCCAAGGTATTGATCTAGGCCCATTTTAGTATATATCATGCCGTCCATCTAACTGCCAAATGTGATTATATATATATATACTTTTCCCCAAATTTTGGGTTTCTCAACTAAATTATTTATATAATGATTGTAAAAGCTTCTCTGGAATCCCCTTTGTAACATAACAGACATACATGGCTTTGCCATTGGTTTTTGGTAATTAGAAGAATGCCGCTAATTGCAGCTGCACACCACAGTATAATCCCCAACAGTAAAGGGGTTAATCAGGTAGCTTGTAAGATTAATTTTAAATGCAGTATAGAGATTACCCTCACACCTGACACCTCCTACCCCCTGATCCCTCCCTCATCCCCCTACTGGTCACCACCATCGTAGATACTGGAAGGCAGTCTGCCGGTATGCAGTTTTTTTTTGTTTTAAATATATATTTGTTTTTTTCTGCAGTGTAATGATTCTCCTCAACCCTCCCACCTCCTTGATCCCCTAAATAGCTCTTTAACCCTCCCCCTCACACTAATTTCTGCCATCTTTAGTATTGGCAGCTGTCTGCCAGTACCTATACATACATTTATTTATTTTTTCATTTTCTTTTGTAGTTTAGCTCCCCATCCCTCACTCTCCATTAATTTTCTGTAGTGTTGGGCCATCCCACTCCCTCCCTCCTCAGCTGCTGGACCACCCACCCGCCTCCTGGTTTCCCTTCCACACCTTCCACCGGCGCCAGCAGTTGATCATTACAGATGATGACACACACAGTGTCATTTAGCTCTTAAGGACCAGCAACATACCCTTTATAGGGAAAGTAAAAACATTAACATTGTAAAATAAAATGTTTAATTGTAGTAAAAAAAACCAAAACATTGCAAAATATTTTAATTATTAATTTGCCTCTTTTCCTGTAATTTTAAATCTGAAGAATGCCCTCCCCCCAATTATGGTTTATGAATAGTGTACACTGCATACTTCATAAGTCTAACTCTGTTACACATATATGCAGAGATAATATAAGGAACTGCAAAACAAGTCATGTTTTGCTAATAAAGTCATAGTGAGTAGCCTTGTCAAGATTCAGACCTCCAAATTAGGGAAGTAGTGGATGGAGTTTGGTTATGAAAAACTAATTGCAGCAAACAAGGTGTTAATGCATTAAAAAAAGCCACACAGATTGCAAGACTTCAGAAAACTATGCAATGTCCCTTTAAATGTTCATTTAATGTCTGCCTTCTTGATTAGGCAATATACTTATGTGGAAACAAGGTGGTTTATGGTACATGGTCACTCCCATAGCAAATGCAGTAAGAGTTTAAACTAGAGCCAGAACATTTAAATTTGCGTTTTTTACATTTCTAGGTGACTGTTAAAATACCTTTTGGCAAGAAGAATCTTGATGCTGTCTTCTCAGTCCCTGCTGAATTTAGTCCTAAAAGGCATGGAGTCATTCTGACACATGGAGCTGGAGGAGACATGAATTTTATACACTTGGTTTCTTTAGCAAGCTACCTTGCATCAAATGGGCTACTTTGCCTCAGATTTACATGTAAAGGACTTAATCTTGTCTACAGAACAAAAGCTTACAATGCTGTGCTGGTAAGAATCACGCTAGGTTTGTAAACTTCAATGGAAGAGATAACACTTTGGATACAATATTGGCAGATAGTGAAATTATAACCTTGGTTATGCACTGCATAGCAACCAGACTGCACATCCTACCTAAGCCTATTCATATTTACTGAGAAAAGCCTTTTAATGGGCATAAGAGTCACTCTGCACATTCTTATGTAGGGTTTTAGTACACAAACTATTGGGCGAGAGAACAACAGTCTGTGGTTAGATACATAGAGCAAGATTTATCAAGCGCATGGAGAATTCTCCTTTATATTTTCCTATGCGTTCTCCTCGGCTCGCCTTTGGAGAGACGCACTAGTGCACTCAAATTTATCATAAAAATTGTAGTATTTTCATCATGCTTTTCCAATGGCAAGCTGAGGCGAATTAATGATACATCTCTCCTGTTGAAGCATAAAATGAGCCTAATTTATCATTGAAATAAGTTTAAATAGCTAGAGAAACGCCCATACAAATAAAGCAATAGCAATCATTTTCGCATTCTTTTTTTAGCTTATTTTTGCGCCTTTTTTGGGCACATGTTTTTCAATATTAGTGTACTAATATAGTAATATAATGTGATCTCTTGCAATGCTATATTAAACTGTTCACTTCTGTATTGTATTGGAGGATAACATCCACAGCTATAATAGCTATAGATGAAGTAATTCCTTCAGTACGAGTGAGATATAATCTTATGGGCTTGTGTGTTAATTATACCTGCTCAATAATGCTTGAACATATAATCACATATAGGGTTATGTTGAAGAGAGTTGGTCTTGGGTAAATGTGGATATATACCTTTCACTGATCTCTCTCTCTCTCGCCATAGATAACATAGAATAATATCTAGAAAATATGAAAACACACAGCGCCCACCGATTCAAAGTAGCTTATGAACAATTTATTCAATCACATAAAATAAAAATTTCACACTTACAAGATTGCAGTGTAAAACAAGCCCTTCATATAAATGGCTGCTTTCTTTATTTTAGCCGTACTTTCTGTTGCTTAACGCTGGCGGTTTTGTATGCCCGGATCCCGACTCAATTGTCTCAGCTGACTTAGGCAACTTTGGCCGCATTACCTTCACTAATATACACAATGCCTATATAATTATGTATATGGCCAGCAATGTACCCTCACACAACCAGATTTATGCAATACAACACAGGAATTGTGTTAGATGGGGGATTACAAATATACAGCTATAACGCTCATAGGCTTTAACTATCTATGTCCTGTTTTTAATAGGACCAGTGCTGAATATTTTGTTTTTTGTCTCCTTAATCCAGTTATATATCACATATAGTGTCATACTATTTGAAATCTACTACATAGTTACTACTGTAAACCATTGCGATTTTAGGTGAATTCAGTTTATTCCCATATCTTAAGGTATCATGCTGATATGCTCTCAATTACTTTTAATTGGGTCACGATAACATAAATCACAATAGACCCTCAGCCAAATATTAGAGAATATCATAGCCGCTACCTGGGTGTCAAACCTATATCGAATTTCACCTAATACAACCCAAGGTAATTACTCTGTGTAGACATTTTGTTACTAGTTGCTAAGTATTGCAACATATAATCAAACTGTATACTGCTGTAATAGTATGTGCTACTTTTGATATCACACATATATTTTGCACATATTCAGCTGTTATGGGATTTAAAACTCAGTATTTCAACCAGCACTGTGACTAAGATAGAGAGCTTGTGTGATATGAGAGCCCAATCATATTTTGACTTCATTTTTGAAGGCGGCAATTAGTGGATAGCTATTATTCTATGTTGTATATCAGTGAAAGGTATATATCCACATTTACCCAAGATCAACTCTCTTCAACATAACCCTATATGTGATTATATGTTCAAGCATTATTGAGCAGGTATAATTAACACACAAGCCCATAAGATTATATCTCACTCGTACTGAAGGAATTACTTCATCTATAGCTATTATAGCTGTGGATGTTATCCTCCAATACAATACAGAAGTGAACAATTTAATATAGCATTGCAAGAGATCACATTATATTACTATATTAGTAGCACATTCTATTATTATGATGCTAACCCAACCCCAGGTCGTAATTTTAAAGTTTCACCCTGCTTTTTTAGTTATACTTTAATAAAAGTTATATTTTAAAACTCATGTCTTAGTACCTCATCATATGTCCTGGAGACAGTGTCCTTTTGAACAAAATCTACAAATCTAATTAATCTTCTATGGACTCTGGAGTGCTATAAGTGTATACTCAAGAGGATCTCATTCCTCACCTCTTTTTCTAGTTTCTATTATACACCGCACCGTTCCCTGAACCCACAGTGATAATACTGTGGAATTCATTAAACAAGCAGTAGTCCTAAGTTTCCCTCAGTAGTGCCATTGGTTTCCTTTCTTTAACTACCATTAGAAAATATATCTACACTTCACACCCCTCAAGCCCAGCACGCCTACCCACCTCTTCTATAAACAAAACTCTATGCTACTTCCCTCCTGTAACAGAGGAAGAAGTCTCTGTACTCCTATCTTTGGTTCATCTCACAACCTGCCCACTTGACCCTCTTCCTTCACAACTTCTTCCCTCTGATTCACTAACCCCTACCCTAACTCATCTTTTTAACCAATCTCTCACCGCTGGCACATTTCCTAATACCTGCAAGCATGCATCAATCATACCAATCTTTAAAAAGCCTTTGCTCCACCCCTTCTAACTATCGACCAGTCTCCTTACTTCCCTTTGCTTCAAAATGATTGGAACAACTGGTCTATAATCGGCTAACTCAATTTCCCACAACTAACTCCTTACTTGATCCACTACAATCTGGTTTCTGACCTAAACACTCAACAGAAACCACTCTTACTAAAGTAACAAATGGCCTGTTATCAGCTAAAGCAAAGGGCCACTACTCCTTACTAATTCTTCTTGACCTGTCTGCTGCTTTTGACACAGTTGACCATCCTCTCCTCCTAAAAATACTACATTAATTTGGCATCCGAGACACAGCCGTCTCCTGGTTTGCCTCATATCTCTCTCAAACAGCTCGTTTTCAGTTTCCTTTCAGTTTATCCAAATTGATGATGATGATGATGATAATAATAGCTAATCCCTTTATTAACCATTCCTCAGTTTTGCATAAGGAACACTGTTATGTGAATATGCTTTATACCTCTGTGATTACCTTTTATCTAAGCCTCTGCAGATGGCCACTTATCTCAGTGCAGTTCACAAATTAGTATTTTCACAAATTACACAAAATCTTCCTCCTCTGGGCTTTCCAGACGCCTTGCAACAGATATTCCTGCCAACGTCAGAAGGCACTCACAACACAAGCTAAAAAAGAAATAATTTCTAATGCTGTTCTCCACAGAACACATATTTGTAGGAGAACTTTGTGTTCTCCATAGGTGCAAAAAAATGATAAGTAACTATTCAAATTGATAAGGCAGGCCATAGGAAATACGACTGCAACAATTTAATTTAACCCTTTTTTTGGCGCGCCTAGGCAAACGCAAACTGAGTAGGAGAAATTTACAGTAGAACTTGCCCAATTTTAGGTGCATTTTTAAATGATAAATAAGGGGATTAATTTGCCTGCACATTTTTAGGTGCAAATATAGGAGGTTCAATAATAAATCTTTCTCAAAGAGTACAGTTTCTAATACATACACAAGCACGAAAGTAAAGATATATAACTATATATAAGATTAAATAACAACTTCTATAGCTCCACTCACTACTTATATTTATAGATTTTATAATAATTATAATTTTATTACCAGAAAATGCTTTAGGATTTTGATATCCAAAACTTTAAAACAAGAACTCATTATGCAGAAAAGGTTGACATTGACTTTGCTTGTTGTAAGGTTTTATACAATGAATGATAGCCTTAACATTATTACCTTTCTGAAAAGAAAGCTCAGAAGGTGATGGCAATTACATAATTTTAGTGGCTAACCTTTAAATGGATAGGAAATTAAAAAATAAAAATGCATGATTCAGATAGAGCATGTAATTTTAAGATACTTTTTAAATTCTCTTTTTTTTTTTTAAATGTGCTTTGTTCTCTGGGTATCCCTTGTTGAAAACAAATATGCACATATCCTACACTAGTGGGAGCTAGCTGCTGATTGGTGCCTACACACATTTGTCTCTAGTGATTGGCTAACTAGATGTGTTCATCTAGCTGCCAGTAGTGCAATGCTGTTCCTTCAGCAAACAATAAAAAGAGAATGAAGCAAATTTGATAATAGGTAAATTGGAAAGTTGTTTAAAATTGTATGTTCTATCCAAATCATGAAATAAAATTTTGGGGTTTCCCATCCCCTTAAGACAGTGAAGCAGTGATCACAACAGTTTTTTCTTTTGAACACCCAAAGGTACATGAAAATCAAATGGTTTTTTTCATGTTTTTAAATAGAGCATACCGTTTTAAACAACTTTCCAATTTAATTCTATTATCTAATTTGCTTGATTCTCTTGAAATCATTTGTTGATTGGTGGCTGCAAATATATGCCTCTTGTCATTGGCTTACCGATTGCTGCTCCTTCAATAAAGGATACCATTAGAATGAAGCAAATATGATAATAGAAATAAACTGGAATGTTATTTTAAAAAGTATGCTGTATTTGAATCATGAAAGAAACATAATGGATTTCATGTCCCTTTAACATACTTTAAATGGAGAGTCTAGTCAAAATTAAACTTTCATGATTTAGATAGGGCATACAATTTTAAACCACTTTCCAAGTCACTTATCATCAAATTTGCTTTGTTCTCTTGGTATTGTTAGTTGAAAACTAAACCTAGGTAGGCTCATATGCTAATAATTTATAAGCCTTTGAAGGCTTAGAAATTAGCATATCTCAATGCAGTTGACAGTTTTTCACAGCTAGAGGGTGTTAGTTCATGTGTTCAATATAGATAACATTGTGCTCACTCCCGTGGAGTTACTTATGAAAGGGCACTGATTGGCTAAACTGGAAGTCTATCAAAATAACTGGGGGCAGTCTGCAGAGGTAAAACGTGTATTAATATAACAGTGTTGGTTATGCAAAACTGGGGAGTGGGTAATAAAGGTATTATCTATATTTTTAAACAATACACATTCTTGAGTAGACTGTCCCTTTAAGTTCATGTGCACCACTGGTATATATTTTTCTATGCCTGAAGCTTCAGGTGCTTTGTTAATGTAGTGTTATGCTATTAAAATGACAATACTATGACCAATACTATGGTGTAGTAGTCCTCTGTTATGGCACCCATCTTTACCTTTTAAAAGGAGTTTTTCCTGGGTGTGCTATTGCCTGTTTTGTTACTGATTGTGGTTTGACACTGCTTGCTTTTCAACTTGCCCTTGCCTGAGATTGATTGTGAGTTGCTGACTTCTGCTTGTTCATGACCTGCCTCCTGGTTTTGATTCTGCTTTGCCTTTGCCTGCTTGGTGATGACCTCTGCCTGTGCCCAACTTCTATCTTTGATCTGATTCTGCTGTGTTCTTGCTTGATAACTGCTGACTCCAGCATGGTACTAACTACATCTCTGGGCAAAAATAATGCAAAACATAGAGGGGAGAGGTGTGGCTGTGAGACTGACACCCCTACTATCTGCCAAGGCCCATTTTCAAGGTATGCTAGCATCTTGGATTTTTCAACCTAGAGTGGGCATGGAATATTCACCTGGTACTCTAGCACTCATATTCCTTCTCCAAAACAAATAACAATCCATTTAAGTTGTATAATCCAATAATTTTCGACTAGACCATTTTATTAAATATTGCACACAATAAAGATTTTTAATTTGCTAAAATGTCTACTTTTCTAGGCATATTTAAAGTCTTCTGAAGAATATAAACTCTACGGTGTGTTTCTTGCAGGTTAGTTCTAATAACATATAGTGAAAGTTAGGTTTTGATTTTTTTTTTTTACTTTCTGTATAAAATGCCTGCATTCAGATGCTTTATAAATAATTTTATTTCAAAATAAAATGGCGGTCATGCTAGTGATATGCCCTCTATACAAATACTTAATGTTGTGTAGTTCATTTTATTCTAATTTGTTTTTTAGCCTGTGTGGAGTCTGTGTTCTAGGACTATTGGAATTTAAGCATTTAAATCTTATTTATCTTAGTTAAGATCTTGTTTATTTATTGATTTTCACTGGCTATTTCATGGACCTTACCAACAATCTAATTTCTTTAGATGCATAAAAGTAAAAAAAAAACTTTTTAAAAGGTTTTATATGTTTGTAGTTTAATGCAGCATAAATACAAAAATAACAATATTATTATAACATAGTGAGTATATTCTGCTTTCTTTACTAAGGTCGATCCATGGGGTCTCGTGCTGCTGCTTCTATAGTTAGGGGGGTTTCTGAAAATGAGGATGAGTTTATTCTAGGTCTTATTACCCTTTCATATCCACTGCATCCTCCAAATGCAAAGGGCAAGTTGCGAGATGAAGATATTCTGCTGATTAGACGCCCAGTGTTGTTTGTATCCGGATCCGCTGATGAAATGTGTGAAAAGGTGAGTTTCCATATTGGTGGTGATATAGGTTATAAAGCCTTGGGAACATTTCTGATGCTTTTGATACAACTAAAAGTTTTTTTTTAACCTAGTTTTAAAGAATAAAGAATTAAAATTGAATATAAGCTTTTTATATACCTATAATATTTATTAGCCGTTATGTAATTACATTGATATAAAAGTGTTTTATAAGGGATCAAATCTTTTTCTATTAAGCATTCTGGAAATACACACCATGAAGAGGCACTTTTCTCTTCTGCTTTGTCCAATTAGAGTTAAGAATAAATCAGTTCCTGCGCTAATTTAAGTAATCACTGTGTAACGTGTGCCTGTGCCAGGCAAATGGCACCATATTAAAAGGGACATGAAACCCCAAGTCTTTCATGATTCAGATAGAGCATACAATTTTAAACAACTTTCCAATTTACATCTATTACCTATTTTTTAATTCTCTTTATATATGTTGAAGAAACCGCAAATAACATGAGGCATATATGTGCAGCCACCAATTGGCATCTCCTGAGCATACCTAGGTTTCCTTTTCAACAAAGGATACCAAGAGAACAAATTAGATAATAGAAGTAAATTAGAAAGTTGTTTAACATTGCACAATATGTGCTAAGCATAAAGAGATATGAGCTTACATGAAAAATTGATCTTTGTTTAACACAGGGACAAATATTTTCTTACTGAATCATCACCTTGTTTAATTTAGTGGTACAGAATATACTTGTGAAAAACACATTTTTACATTTCTTTTAATCTCACCAAATGCCAGTGGTGCGCAAAATGTCAACCGTGGTCTACCTGTCGACTACCTTGCCCCCTAAGGTAGACTGCGGTATCGATGACAGCCAGTTTGCGCTATTGTTCCCAGTTCCCTATTAGCCGCGTTATTAAAACAATTTTTGTTACAATAGAGCGCAACCCACATGGAATTATAGCACGCATCGGCTGGTGGTCTACAATACCTTAAGGCTGACTGTCTGGGATTAATAGTGTGCCTGGGCACAGTGGTGAACGTTTTAATATCACGCCTGACAAGTACTGTCACTTTTATTATTTCGGCTATTCATAGCATGGGCTAGTTTAGTTTGTGAATTATTTCAAATAAAAATTATTACGGCTGTCCTTCATGGGAACATTGCTCTCCAGGCCTCACTTCAATTTCCCGCACAGTTGATACAGCTATATAAGGCTCAGTGCCTTGCATCCTCCTTCACTTCAGCTTGTTATCTGAAAACTATATCTCTGAACTACTGGATTTGACTTTGGCTTTCCTTTTGACCTCCCTACTGTTTGCTGATTTTGTATTGCATTGCCTGATCTGTTTTTTTACTTTTTTTGGCTCACTCCTGTTATTGATGTTTGGATTATGACTTGGTACTTCTGCTGCTTGATTGGTGCTGACCCAGCCTGTCTGACTTCGTCCTTGAATTGCTACTTCCAATACACACACCCTTGATCCTAAATATACTCTCTCTGTCTCTGTTCTTGTGCAAAATGCCATTTATTGATCTGTGCTGCAGCTAAAATATTATTTAATGTTGGTCAGCAGATGCACAAAGTAAGTACAGTTAGTTGTGAAGTATCAACCAGCACCCTTTTTATTAATGAAAAATTCAAATAAAAAAGTGTTGGTAAACATAAGGCAAAAGTGAGTTAAAAGCCCCACTTTGATAGCTTTGGACTTTGTAATTGCTAATGTGGGAAATCATTAAAGGGACAGTTAAAAGTTTTCATGATTCAAATAGGGTGTGCAATTTTAAACAACTTTCCAATTTACTTTTATCACCAATTTTGCTTTGTTGTCTTGGTATTCTTAGTTGAAAGCTAAACCTAAGAGGTTCATATGCTAATTTTTTAGAACTCGAAGGCTGCCTCTGCATTTGACAATTTTTCACTACTAGAGGGCATTAGTTCATGTGTTTCATATAGATAACATTGAGCTCATGCACGTGAATTTACAGAGGAGTGAGCACTAATTGGCTAAAATGCAAGTCTGTCAAAAAAAAAATGAAATAAGGGGGCAGTCTGCAGAGGCTTAGATATAAAGTAATCACAGAGGTAAAATGTGTATTATTATAACTGTGTTGGTTATGCAAAACTGGGGAATGGGTAATTAAGGGATTATCTATCTTTAAAAACAACAAAAATTCTGGTGTTGACTGTCCCTTTTAACCCTGTGTACTATTTATATAAAAAAACACAAGAACACCCTGATTTTTCTTAACATTTGGAGCATGCTACATGCACAATGTTCTTATGCCCGGCATAAGTAAATCTCAGTGACATATATATTTTTTACAAAAAGTAGATCAAGTCTGGGCACCCCTGCTTTATACTGTCAGTACAAGCATAGAGAGAAATGGGGAACAACTCAACAATCCTGTTATCTACTTGTTAGCATCTAAAGATCTACTGGTATTGCCTGATCTATCTTTTGGACACATCTGGTATATGTACTCTAGCTTCTCTAGTGGACAAAAAAAAATCAAGAGCTAAATTACAGAAAAAGTGGCCAAAATAAATGAATGAAGGTATGCTGCATTTTTTTTTTTTTTTTACATTGTACACCAATTTTCATATAACTGCATGTAATAGACATAAGACATTACTATAAAGAAGAATATGCACAAATACTAATCTAAAAATCCAGTATAAAACTGTCACGCTGCTCTCCGGGTTTCATCTGCTGCTCTGATCCATGGACGCGGCGGTTGCTTCAGACGCCGGCGATGACGTAATCATCCCACGCCCTGTAATCCTGATGCCAGTCCGGATCTTCTTGTGCTCTCTTGGTGCGAATCCTGCACCTATGTAAGTACCTCCGTTGCTCTCATCTATGCCCAAGTATAGGTGTTACTGTATACGAAGAGAGAAGCGCTCTACCAGGGACGAACGATAGCTCATCAGCTAGTTATATGGTGATTTACCACCCAGGAGCAATTTGTATGCATAGGTGTTACCGTGTGTGCTCCTGGGTGCTGTATTACTTTGTATTGCTGGATTGCCATATCGTTATTGAACTCTGCCTGTTTAACCCTTGTATTGCTGGATTGCCTTATCATTACCGAAATCTGCCTGTCTGAATATTCTACTGATTTACACCTGAACTGCTAAACTGCTGGATTACCTTTTTGTTGCTGACCTCTGCCTGTTCCTGACCATTCTATTGGTTTACCCCTGAACTGTTATACTGCTGGATTACCTTTCTGTTGCTGGACTCTGCCTGTCTCTGAGCATTCTCTGCCTTCATCTTATTACCGTGAAGGACTACCTTGTCTACCGTGAGTACTGCTTACCTCATTTCATAAACTCACTTTGTTCTGGGATATTTCCTTATCCTTTCACTTGACGCCAGGATAAGAAGACTACTGGCCAAGCTTGGTCTGATAGGGAAATATCCCATGAGCATTACCAAAACCTTTTAAAAACGTACTTAAATGCTCCCAATTTTGCTTAGTTCTCTTGGTATCCTTTTTTAAAGAGTAATCATAGGCAAGCTCAGGACTGCACATGTCTTTAGCCATCTGGCAGCAGTTTACAACTATGTAAAAGATTGCTAGAAACATTGTTGCTAAAGACAAGTGTAGGTTCCTAAACTCCAATTAGCATACCTATGTTTACTCTTTGAAAAAGGATACCAAGAGAACAAAGCTCATTTTGCTATGGGTCAGTCCATCTCAAGTGGTCCAACATAGGTTGCTTGATCATTATTAATTTTCTTAATTTTGAGCCATTACCTCTATGTATTGGTATTACAAAACCACTAGTATTTTTATTTTACTTGGTTTACCAAAGCAGCTATCTTTGTGTCATGGTGCACTATGTTTACGAAAACCTCTATCTCAGCTCAGGTTTGTTATAGCTCCTTGCAACAAAAACTGATGTCTAGAGCACTTTACAAGGTACATGTACATATATAAGCATTTTGCACATTCTTGTTCCATAGACTTAAAATTTACGTCCTAATGTAATATTCAAGATCACTGAAAGTTCCACTTTTAGGGTCAATTTTTAAATGGGATTTGGGTCTCAGTCCTAAAAATTTTTTTTTAATGTTCTCTCAGGCTCAGTCATAAATGTTGTGGGAGCATCTGGTGGCAGTTTTCTGAGAACATTGTTCAGGGGAACCACGCTTTGTCTTCAGCAGATATCGTGAATGATGTTCTTGGTCCAGGGGGTGGAAAATTTTACAAAAACATCAGTTTGTCCTCCTTATGGGGGTAGGATTTCCTCTATCTGTAGGTTGATTGTCCTGTCCTGTGTGCAGGTTGTTGGAGTGGATGTTTTTTTATCCTCTAGAGAGGAGATCCTCCGTTCTCTGGGGTTCTGTTTCCTCTGGGGTGAGGATGTCTCCATGTTTGTGACTGTTATGAAGTGTTGTGCTGGGGCTTTTGAGGCTCTTGCATTTTCTCTGTTCCTCCCCTATGGATTCTCTTGGACTTCCTATGGTTCGAGTTCTTGGGTTGGCACCTGAGTTCCGTTGGGTGTCTGAGTCCATCTTTTGGGGTCTGGTATTTGGGGGTTTTCTGTTCCCCTGTCCTTCCGACCTGACAGCCAGCTGTAGAGGTCTGTGGGTTACTTTGCTGCATAGCAAGCGGAAGGTTGCAGTTTGAAATCAGTCGCAACCGTTTGCACTTTATCAGTGTGTTGGCGACTTTTTACCAAGACTCTATGTTCGCCTTGGGCCCTTGTGGTACTGTGAGCCTTTTTGAGGTTTATGTTCTTCTCCATGTTCAAGATATGGAGTAGGGCTGGCGGACTTTTGGTTACTCCTTAGCTGGGTCCACTGCTTAGTGGATGTACTTCAGTTGGTGGTAGGGTTTGTGGCCTATCCTCTGCTGCTCTTACTTGACTGCAAGTAGTTTACTACTGAAGTCATCCTGGTATGACTGTAGTGTCTGGTGTTGACCCAGGGGCTTGCCTTCTGGGTTTGCTGCATGTATATCGGTTTCTGCAGACTTCAATATTTTGAGTTCCTTGAGGATTTTGTCTTCAATTTTCTTTAGGGTGCGGTTACACTATCTTGTGGAGAAGTTCTTCTCTGTGTCGGATTCTGGGTTTTAACCTTGTGGTTTCTGTACATCTGGGTGTTACCTCCCCCTGATCTCGCATTCGGGCTTCGGGCTATGCGAGTTTGGCGTGTTTCCTTTTTTGGAAATTGTTATACCCTTTTTTGGGGAATCCTTGTGTATTCCCCCATCTATTTCCCTTTTGGGGAGTTTGTGTTTGCTGATCCCCTTCTCTGGTAAGGGGTGTGTTGTTGAGAACCGCTTTCTGAGCGACGGTGTCTCCTGGAGGCGTGCTGGCTTAGCTGTGTTCTTGCTGCGGTCTCTAGCAAGGTTTGTGGACTATCTGTGGGTCAGTGTCCTTGGGGGCCTTTTTTTTTCTTTTCCAAATTTTCTCGGCTTCGTACAAAGCGTTTTTTTTTATGTGTAAGGGTTTTACAGACTGGTACCCTCAGAATGGGCCGCCTTTTGTACCCTCCCGTTTGTGCATTCAGTGTCCTCTATAGCTGTATTGTTTTCCCAAAAGTAATGAATGCAGCTGTGGACTCTTTCCATTTATGAAGAAAAACATAAATTATGCTTACCTGATAATTTTATTTTCTTCAGATGGAAAGAGTATACAGCTCCCTGCCCGGTTTTTCTGGGGGGGTGTCTGTTATTTCTTCTGGCACCTTTTCACCCTGGTATTTCTTCTACTGTTCCTTGTTCCTCGGCAGAATGACTGGGGGATGAGGGAAGTGGGAGGAGTATTTAAGCCTTTGGCTGGGGTGTCTTTGCCTCTTTCAGGTGGCCAGGTTCTTAATTCCAAAAAGTAATGAATGCAGCTGTGGACTCTTTCCATCTGAAGAAAATAAAATTATCAGGTAAGCATAATTAAAAAATATGTTTTTAATTATGTGTTATGATTATGTTACATCTGTTAATTTCTCAAAATGCTTGAATAAAGTAGGCTTTTTCCCAGAATTCTACAAGACCTCTCTGTAACCAGTGGAATCTCAAACTTAAATAGCAGAATGCTACCATAGAGTACTTATAGCTGTAGAAATTTCAGGTTCCTATCTGGTCCCCCACCAGAGATAATCAACCTTAATCTGAGGGGCAATGATAAAAAATTGCACGTGCTTCCATAAGAAAAAAGTCTCAACCCTGAAATTTTCTGTATGCATACTATACTTAAAGGGACACTGAACCCAATTTTTTGCTTTTGTAATTCAGAAAGAGCAGGCAATTTTAAGCAACTTTCTAATTTACTCCTATTATCAATTTTAATTTGTTCTCTTGCTATCATTATTTGAAAAAGAAGGCATCTAAGCTTTTTTTTGGTTTCAGTACTCTGGACAGAACTTTTTTATTGGTGGATGAATTTATCCACCAATGAGCAAGGACAACCCAGGTTGTTCACCAAAAATGGGCCGGCATCTAAACTTACATTCTTGCATTTCAAATAAAGATACCAAGAGAATGAAGAAAATTTGATAATAGGAGTAAATTAGAAAGTTGCTTAAAATTTCATGCTCAATCTGAATCACGAAAGAAATTTTTTGGGTACAGTGTCCCTTTAAAGGGCCATAATACCCAAATGTTTAAACACTTGAAAGTGATGCAGCATAGCTGTAAAAAGCTGACTAGAAAATATCTCCTGAACAACTCTATGTAAAAAAGAAAGATATTTTACCTCAAAAATTCCTCAGTCGCCACCTCCCATTGTAAAGGATTTCTAAGCAGCATTTTAGTGTGTCTGTTCTGGGACATCTGAAAGGATGAGCATCGTGCACTCTCATATTATTTCACCAATCAGGTAAAGGAAGCTTACTATGAAATCTCATGAGAGTTAAGTCAAATCTCATGAGATCACAGTAAGAGTTCATGACCTCAGCACTGCTGATGCTGATTGGCTGCTGTTCATTTCTTCTTTTTTTTTTTATTTTTACCTGCAGCTGGGAGCAGGTGAAGTATAACTTTTTACACAGAACTTACTCTGCTGAGCTGAGGAGATTGTGAGGTAAAATATCTTCCTTTTTTACATAGAGATGCTCAGGTGATATTTTCCTGTCAGCTTTTTACAGTTATACTGCATCAGTTTCAAGTGATTTAGCATATGAGTATTATGTCCCTTTAACTTGGTATCCCCTAAAAAACCCAAATCCTACCCATTATAACTTGATCCTAAAAGCAGGACATTTCAGTGATCTTGATCATTAAATTAGAGCTTAAGTTCTAAGTCAATGGAACAAGAATTGTTCAAAACTTATATACATATACAGTATACAACAGGAGTACACCCCGTGTAATATCACTTAAAGGGACAGTATACACCATTTTTTTTATATAACTGCATGTAATAGACACTGCTATAAAACCAGTATAAAACCTTTTAAAAACGTACTTAGAAGCTCCTAGTTTAGCACTGTTGATGAGGTAGTCTGAGACACCCACTGAAAGGGGCTGGGTAAACAAAAATAGCAGACACCCCCCCCCCCTCCCCCGCATACGAAAAGAAAGATAACAGGAGCCTGCAGGAGTCTGTAAACGCGTGTATACATCTGACACTGTGGGGCTTGGTTAGGAGTCTGAAAATCAGCACAATGCTTTCAAAAAATAAGCAAAACATTTTTATACAAATAATACTAGATGGGTCATATAAATGGATCATCTACAGAACATTTATGCAAAGAAAAATCTAGTGTACAATGTTCCTTTAAATGTCAAATTATTTGAAATTGTATCACCTTTTAATAATTGCATTGTTTCTAAGTTGACAAGTAGAGTGTTTTCTCTTATGAACAATCGAAAACAAATACTTTAAAAAAGCCTATATTGAAAATACCGGCCCCAAAGTAGAAACTCAATGCAAGAAAATTTAACACACCTGTGTTAACTGACACACAAGTTAGATAATTGAAACAAAATTGAGTACACCTGTAATCTCAAATTAGCCTAATTGTATAAACATTGTTATAAAATGACTTGTGAACACCAGAACTTTCTAAATTTTGGACTTATGGGCTGTGTCTATCTGCATGTCTGCATCATGGCTCTACATGGAAAATAATTGCCAGAGAAATTGAAATCTGATTGAGATTTTACAAAGATGGAAAAAGAAACAGGAAGATCGGTGGTCAACTAAAAATCAGTCGAAACACAGTTGCAGCAGTAATCAGGAGGTATAGAATGAGCCATAGTAGCACCAGCTAGAGCCGCAGTGGCCGTCCTGCTAAAATGACGCCACAGTTAGTGCACTACTTGCACATTCTAGCTCTGAAAAACAGATAGACATGTACTTCAGTCTTGACTAGGGTTATCAATAGAAATTGGAGTATTTGCGACAGCTCAGACAGTGCAAAGGTCATTGCATAATGTCAACCTCAATGGACTGCGTCCAAGAAAAAAAACCTTGCTTGCTCTTCGTCACAAAACTGCAAGATTATTCATGCTAAGCAGCATGAAAAGAAGTATAATGAATATTGTGAGCACATTCTTTGGTCAGATGAGACCAAGATACATTTTTTTTCAGCTCAGATGGTGTCCAGCATGTTTGGTGTGAACTTGGATAGGATTATTACAGTGAATGCATAGTCACAACAGTGAAGCACAGAGGTGGGAGTGTGATGATATGGGGCTGCATGAGTGCAGAAGGTGTTGAGGAGATGACATTTATAGATGGCATCATGAATGCCTGTGGGTATACCAACATACTGGCTGACAAGATGACTCCCAGTCTCAAGAAGCTTGGTAGAAGAGGAATATTCCAGCATTATAATGATCCAAAGAACACTGACAAAATCATGTGAGTTTCTAAAGAAAAAAAAAGTGAAAACTTTGACCTGGTTCAGCATATGTATAGCGGTTCATCTGTATTTTCACTCGGCACACTCAGAGACTTATTGAATTACCCACTTTCAAACCACACTTGCGGTAGGGCAGAGATAAGCCTGAGTTCAGCTACACACAGAGTTTCACAGTTCATATCAGGCTAAACATATGCACAAGTTGTATGACTCATACCGGCACTGTCCCGTCATATATTATCTCTAGTATCGTCTTGTTTCCAGTGTTAATGTAAAAACTGGCCAGTTTATAACATGCATGTTAGTTAGTTCATTCGATACTTGCGGTTCCGTGCTCTCTCGATCAGATGTAATGCTCCCAACTTTTATCCACTCATGCGGAAGGGAGATGAGTCATCATCTACTTCGTCAGTGTATCCTGATATAGCAGCAGCTCTTTCTTGTGTTACTTGTCTTTTGGTGTCAGAGTCCTTGTATCTGGAAACAGTTTGATGCACAGCCCTCACACTCCAACGCACGTTTTGGGACTCCGCCCTTTTTCAAGGATACTCCTGTTCCGAACAGCCAATAGAATGCGAGCTCAATCTGATTGGCTGATTGGATCAGCCAATCGGATTGAACTTGAATCTGATTAGCTGATTCAATCAGCCAATCAGATTTTTCCTACCTTAATTCCGATTGGCTGATAGAATCCTATCAGCCAATTGGAATTCGAGGGACGCCATCTTGGATGACGTCATTTAAAGGAACCTTCATTCGGACTTAGGACGTCGGAAGAAGAGGATGGATCTGCGTCGGCTGCTTCAAGATGGTTCCGCTCCGTGCCGGATGGAAGAAGATAGAAGATGCCGCTTGGATGAAGATGTTTGCCGGTCCGGATCTCCTCTTCTTGCCGGATAGGATGAAGACTTCGGAGCCTCTTCTGAACCTCTTCTTGCCGGATAGGAGGAAGACTTCGGACCCTCTTCTGGACGGATCGGTGATACCCGGCGTGGTGAAGACAAGGTAGGAAGATCTTCAGGGGCTTAGTGTTAGGTTTTTTAAGGGGGGTTTGGGTGGTGAGTTGTAATGTTGGAGGGGGGGTATTGTATGTTTATTTAAATGCGAAAGAGCTGTTTTCTTTGGGGCATGCCCCGCAAAAATCCCTTTTAAGGGCTGGTAAGGTAAAAGAGCTGTTAAATTTTTATTTTAGAATAGGGTAGGGCATTTTTTTATTTTGGGGGGCTTAGAGTAGGTGTAATTAGTTTAGAATTCTTGTAATCTTTTTTTTATTTTTTGTAATTTAGTGGGGTTTTTTTTTTTGTAATTTAGTTTAGTTGATTTAATTGTAGATAATTGTAGGTAGTTTATTTAATTAATTTATTGATAGTGTAGTGTTAGGTTTAATTGTAACTTAGGTTAGGATTTATTTTACAGATAATTTTGTAATTATTTTAACTAGGTAGCTATTAAATAGTTCTTATCCTAACTGCCAGTTAATGTAGTGTTAAGTGTAGTAAGCAGTGCAACTGAACTTCTCTCCTACGCTACGCTTTGGCTATTTGGATTACAAACCTCAATATCTTTCTTCTGACCAAACCGGATCCTTCTCATCTGCTCTGTCACACTAACACTATCACTGTTAACAGATACGGACAGTTTCTCCACCTGACTGCCTGATTCCCTTCGCAACTAAATTCATTCCGGCACACAGCTACACCACTCTCACCTTATCGCCTCCTTGGTGTACACTGGACTTGGTGGGTAAACTAAAACAACCAAACGAGGATTAATTACAAGCTTTCCTCTGTCTGCTATATTTGCCGATCTGGCTCAGACACACAGAACTTAGCCTATCAGCATTTCCAGGCACCCAATTGGTTGAAATATACACACCCACTTCCAACTCCTCTCTGCAATACTCACACACGCTGCGTTCAGCTATACAATACGTAGCTCAAAGTAACCAACTCCTTAGAGAATAACAGCAGAGCGGATCTCTCCTCAGCAAGTGATTTATTTGCCGATATTGTACAGACAGATGAACATTGAAAGACTCTTTGAAGTAAAACAGGCTTCTGCGTTATAGTACAGACAAATGAACATTGATTGACACTCTGAAGTAATACAGGATTCTGCCTTCAACCTCCAATTCAGGTGATACATCTCACTCTCCTGTAACCAATTATCACAGGAACAAGATACCTGCTTCCTAACTTTAACCACATCTTCACCTTAAGACTGCAGTTGCGATCCTCCTCCCTTAGGTACTCTAACCTAAATCGTTGCATACCTTACAAGGAGGCATTTCTTTCCCTAACGTTTATCTTTATCACAATGCCACGAGATTGATTCATATTGCGTGTTGGAGTAATTCAGTGGAAAAACCAGCTTAGTTTCATCTTGCTCTTCTTCCTAGAGGTATAAAATTGGGCAATCTTATATGGATACCTAAACATAGACTGGCAGATCTTTCGCTAACAAATTATATAATCTTGGGAAATTGTCATACCTGGCATATGCTTAGACATCATAAGGGTATTGCTCCACACGCCTCACCTATTCATGGCCTGAAAGGCTTATTGACTTGTCTTCCAAACATACATAACTCTGAATGGGCAGCCTGGAATTTTGTAGAATTATGAGTCTTCTACAGACACAACACAATTCTCACCTCCAAGCAGATTATAGATCAGACAGTTGAGACTCCTAAATGGGTCCTGTTCGAAAGCTATAGAATGTTAGGTTTTTGTCAAGCTTGGGAATTCCCAAAGATGAATCTTAGAGAATGTACTAATTGGGAAAAACGCTGGAAAATGGTAAGCAAACTGATTAAACCACTTACAGTCACCACCTCCTCTTACTCAGCGTCTACAGTGAGGATATATCTTGGCAAATTAAGGCCTGGGGAAGAGAACTAAATGAACAATTCACAATCTAAGATGTAGAACGGGCATCTACACTAACTAAACGCTCTAGCATTGTGTTTCAAATCTTGAAACTTACTTCAAAGTTCTGTTAAAGTGGTATCTTACCCCTCACAAACTAGCTAAAATCTATCCCATCTCTTCATCACTATGTTGGAGACAGTGTGGGCAGCTTGGTACTGATGTACATATATGGTAATGTTGCCCAAATATTTCCCACCTATGGAAGCAGATCTTCTGCTTGTTTCCAGAAAAGGGATTGACAGTAACCTCAACTCCAGCCCTAGCTCTACTACATATAGGACTTAAAAACATCACAAAACCCAAACAGACCCGTGTGTCTGTCATTTTAACATCAGTAAAAGTCTGTGTAGCAAAATTCTGGAAAAAGATAGATGCCCCTACCATTTCCCAAGTGATCCAATTGATTGACTACCTGGCCAGTATGGAAAAGGGCTTCTATAATGCAATAGATTGCATGGATCGCTACTGGGCTATATGGGTACCATGGTACCACTTTAGAGACCAAACTTAGACTTATAACAATAATTTACACTATTCTGATAACCTCAGTGTCCCCTTTTTTATTTTTCATCCCACCCTCTTGCTCTCCCTTCCTCCTCCCCCTCTTCCTAGGCACATCATTTGGATTGTCAAAAAGGCATTCTCCTTTTGCATTCTTGACTCTGGTGGTGTTGCCTAATTGGGTCTTGTTATCTCATCTTCAATTGTCTCATGAACATTCCTTTGCAAACTTTTTGAAATTTTTGTTTTCCTTTAACTTTTAGTTCTAGAAGTTCTACTCATATGAGGTGGGGCAGTTTGTCCTACCTCATTTTATTTACATTCTGTAATAGCACATATATTAGAACTCCGCAATAATGGACTCGGACAATACCTCAAGGTGAGGGTAAAACCCTCCCCTTCTCTCTTATCTATACACTTGAAAGTCTGGAATTGCTCACCAGAGGAGATAGCTGTTTTGTAAAGCTATCTCCACATTACTTTGTTATTACTGGATTAAATGCTATTTTGTTAACTTCAAGAAAAAATAAGGATTTATGTAATGATTGTGATTTTGCTATTAATGTACTTTTTACTATTTTCCTTAATAAAAATAATTATATATATATATATATATATATATATATATATATATATATATATATATATATATATATATATATATATATATATATAAAAAAGTAAAATGAAAAGTTGCTTTGGAAAAAAAAACTGAAGTTAAAACTATTTTTATTTTGAACAGTACAGGAACATCTGTGTTACAAAAACATATCGGTGTATACATTTTAAAATGCCCTCTTTCGAGATTCCAAAAAAAGTTTTGCATTTCCTTGTTTCATTATACAACTAAAAAAATGCCTGATTGATTGCAAAAGCTGCTAAGTATTGACCCCTGTTATATAACTTTTTTTTTATTTTATACACTTTACAGAGTCTTATGGAAGATTTAATTAGAAGAATGAAAGCTCCTGTAAAGATGCATTGGGTTGAAAATGCAAATCATGGAATGGCTGTCAAGGGCAAAACAACCGAGGATGTAATGACAGAAATAAATAAGCAAGTTTTTTTATGGATTCAGGAAACCATTTAATGGGCTTAAAGTGAATGTAAACTTCCATCAATTAGTGCCCGGTTTTTAAATATACTATTAAAAACAGGGGCACTTTCATTGATGAAAGTTTACATTGCACCGTATTTTACAAATACTTACCTTTTACTTCTTCAAAGCCGGATCAGCATCCCCGCCTTCAGGTCCTCTGTAAATACGTCACCAATGACGAAACCGGCTTCCTCCAATCACGGCAGGGCCTCATGAGATGGACGCTTTGTGGGGGAAGCTATGATTGGAAGAAAAGGTAAGTATTTGTAAAAATATGGTGCAATGTAAACTTTCATCAGTGAAAGTGCCCCTGTTTTTAATAGTATTTTTAAAAACCGGGCACTAATTGATAAGTTTACTTTCACTTTAAATGTTAAAAACTATTTGCAATAGTGTTTTATAATAGTACTAATAGTAACTAATTTTTAAGTCGGTATCATGGTTGTCACTGTTAAAATATTTGGTAGAAACATTTTGCAATTTCTGTACAAAATTTTGTAAATAAATATTCGTCACTTTCATCACAAATGTGTATGCTGTTAATTTTAACCATCTTGGTAGGTGATGAAATTCACAGGAAAAGACAACTATGTTTTTACAACATGAAATGACCCAGGAATAATAAAGATGACATCATGTATTAATAAAATGTCCACATCATTTTACAATGAATTAAATTTGATAACTGACTGCAATAGTTATTTAATGATGTATGCTTTTTTTCCAGTGTTTCCATATTAAATAAAATTAAACAACTCCTGGTCTGCAAATCTCTCTGCATAAGGATTAATTGCCTCAATCAGACTGATTCATCTGACCACAAAAATAGCTCCCATGGCCATAAGCTGAAAAGTAAAGTTACACAAGTTGCAAGCAGCACATTCCAGCGAAAACTTGTCATTTTCTGGCATTTATGATTGTGTGTAAATCATGAAATAGATAGGATCGGAAAGATTTTGTTCATTCTTAGGGGGGAAATTTTATGTAGCTCTAAATGGGCCTTGCAATGCAGTTTAAAGGAACAGTGTACAGTAAATTGGTTTCACCTTGAAGTGTTGTCCAATTACTTGTTATACCAGCTGCAGAGTTTAAAATGCATAAGCAATTGTTTATTTTTGTTTATTTTTATATATGAAATAACTGTTTTTTATCATTTAAACCACAACCCAGTACAATGAATTGACTTTGTAGGGAAACAGACTTCTAACGTATCTGTCTTATTATTTACACAAAGTATTATTTGTCTAATTTATCACTGTCTACTCAAAGAATAATTGGAAATTGACATTTTAGTACCTCTGTCACAGCCCCCCACAAGGAGCATTATTTAATCTAAACCTTGTTTACATAGTACATCGTACTTCAGTACAGACATTTTCAGTATAGCCAGGGATACAACAGGCAACATCACCTATTTCAAATGAGAAAATGAAGGTAAAATAAATATTTGTAAACAATTCAATACACTCTACTTGGTAAATTGGATCATTGGGAACACATTAAAGGGAAGAAGATATTTGGGTACACTGTCCCTTTAAGAGCCAACTCAGAGCGACTAATCCGACTGGGGTGATTGGAGGATAATTGCACATGTGCAGAAGGTAGCATTGCATGGCGGACAGGTTGCCTGCATGTGAATATTGTCTGTCCAGATAATAATAAATCTGCTCCTCTGTAATCCTAGTCCAGTAGCACAACTAGCAACTGAATTGTTGAATTTCCCCAAACATCCTCTAGTTCTTGGAGGAATAGAAGATGGAACAATAATCTAAGAAGTGTGTATGCAACTTTGTATAGTTTTTTTCACTGTGCAATTGTATATAAAAGCCTTCCCTTTGAATTTGAAATGCGCTCACAAGAGAAACTATTTCAGTTTGTATATGGAAGAGTGAACATTTAACATTTTGGCCTCTATTTATCAAGCTGTCAACCGCAAATGCGCTGGAATTCCGCAGCGTATTTGTGGCGAGCCTGATTCGCCTTAGTTATCAAACCCTAGAGACCGGCAAAAGTAGAATTCAGTGACGTAACAATTTGGTGGGTTTTAGAATAGGGTTGGGTGGTGGGTTTTAATGTTGGGGGGGTATTGTACTTTTTTTTTCAAGGTAAAAGAGCTGATCACTTTGGGGCAATGCCCCGCAAAAAACCCTTTTAAGGGCTATTTGTAATATAGTATAGGGTAGGGCTTTTTTATTTTGGGGGGGCTTTTTTATTTTATTAGGGGGATTAGATTAGGTGTAATTAGTTTAAACTTCTTGTAATTATTTTATTATTTTCTGTAATTTAGTGGGGTTTTTTGTACTTTAGTTAATTTTATTTAGTTTTATTTAATTGCAGTTAATTGTAGTTTAATTTAGGTAATTAATTTAATTATAGTGTAGTGTTAGGTGTAATTGTAACTTAGGTTAGGTTTTATTTTACAGTTAAATTTGTATTTATTTTTACTAGGTAGCTATTAAATAGTTAATAACTATTTAATAACTATTCTACCTAGTTAAAATAAATACAAAGTTGCCTGTAAAATAAAAATAAACCCTAAGCAAGATACAATTAGACCAGGTCTGATTGAGAACGGGGGTAACACCCCGAAGCGTTACGGTAAAGGAATGAATAATTCCCTTTGTTAAACCTGGTGAGTGCCCTCCTCTCTTTGGTGAAACACTTTTTAGACCTACGTCATTTCACGATACAGTAATTCAGTTGTACTAGCAAACAGGAGGTTAAACTAACTTGTTTTAAGAGCTACGGACACATACATAAATGATATAATAACGAAATGTATTTACAAGTAACAATATGTATGTGCAAGAATTAAAAAAAAGTTTAATACCACCAATAGCGACTTACTATTTTAATGGGATGTATGTATTTGATGGTATGAAAACAGTTTCTGAATATTTAGTGGAATATTAGCTAAAGACACTCACATTTCATCATCAAGCATTTTAAAGCTTCCACTTCCTATCCTTATATCAAGAACGGGAACAGCAATGCACTACTGGGAGCTAGCTGCAAAAAAACCAACACTTTGACTTTCGACTTCAGCTTGGCGTTTAAGCTGCTGCCCTCAGAGCTTTGTGAGACCATCTGACTACTGCCTGTGCTGCAAACACACTGCTGTCCCACTCACTGACTACACATGCAGTCACGAGTGGATTGAGGAGACTACACATGCAGTCAGGAGCCAATGTGCCGCCAATGGGAATAGTTTCAGTTCCCGCTAAACTACGCCAATAGGTTAAGATGATCTGTGACCCACTAGGTAATCAATCAGGTGTCAAATACGTGATATGCGTAGCAGACAGACGGAAAGTTGGAAACCAAAAAAAAATTGAAAGAATTTTAAATAAAAATTTTTTTTTTGCTGAAGCAGGGACACACTTACACACTGCCGCCGACACACAAATGTGTCACGACACATAGTTTGGAAAGCACTGATATATATAAACTCAAAAGAAAAAAGGAAGAAAAAAAGGGGTTACACTTACGTAGGGATTTCAGCACTCAAAAATTCTAATTATTTATGTATAGTAAATAATACAGTCGTACAAATTTATTTCAAGCAATCAAATAATTTATTTTGGTTGCTTCCACTCAGGTGCAAAAACTCAACAGATGGGTCCCCTAAACGAAACCACATCCATAATAGTGTGTTTATTTTCATATACAGTTTGCAATCAACTTTTGTAAAGTGTATTAGATTCATACATTTTAAAAATAAAAAAGCTGGCCAGCTCACACTCAGTTTACAAAGGACAGACACCAAATGAACGCTAAATTGCAACACCCCTGTCAGAGAGTAGCCCTGTACTCCCACAGGAATCTGCTACCATGGTATAAAAATGGGGATCCATGCAAAAGCGTTGTAACAATAAATCAATGGCAACACCTCTCTCAGAGGATAACCCAATATAAGTAATTGGAAATCTGTTATCATGAGATAAACCACCTGAGGATCTATGCCAGAGATCAAATTAGCAATATTGCAGAAACAATATAACTTGACGATAATAAATCGACACAATTTACACACTATACTAAATGAACAACACCCCAATCAGACGGTAGCACCACTCAAAAAAGAAGGTACTTGCTACCATGGTAGTCATATAGGATCTATGTTCAGATTGTAAGGTTCGTAATTACAGCCAAACATATGCAGGATTTGTTGTAGCAAAATTGCAGTTTACATACTAGAGCCAGAACTTTGTATCAAAAACAAGGAGAGACTATCGGGGGGGGGGGGGGGGGATATTAGATATATCCCACCCTGAGGATGAGTTACAAATTGTGAACCCTTTCATATTTCCATTAAATCAAGCACATATCAGTCTACTTAAAAAGGGCCTTTCATTATGTCCTGCTAGAGGCCTGGACAAGTTCACAATAGTGAAGGACCTTCATCTTTTCGCAAGAAAAGTGGTCCTATCTCAGGTAATGGCTAAAAAGAAAATCCAAAATCACAGAGGAGGATGAAGATACCTTAAATGCTCTTGAAAGTCTAATTAGTGAAGGAGAGAGAGAAGATATTTCTGGTACTCCCCAAACACCTATTGAAAACACTAATATTAACACTTCCACTTCTATTTCTAACTTTAGACCAAAATCAAGCTATATGCCGCCTCTAGTACTGGCAGTAAATCTTTTTGTGAATGAAGTAGAAACAGAAATTGATAGACTGATTAATAAAATTATTGATGACAATTTATCTAGGAAAGAAAGAGCAGCTCTACAAGAGCTTATGAATACTCCGGGCATTATCATTAAAGGGCCATGAAACCCACATTTTTTCTTTCATGATTTAGAAAGAGAATGTAATTTTAAACATCTTTTTAATTTACTTATATTATCTAATTTGATTTATTCTCTTGATATTCTTTGTTGAAAAGCATATATAGATATGCTCAGTAGCTGCTGATTGGTTGCTGCACATAGAAGCCTTGTGTGATTGGCTCACCATGTGCATTGCTTTTTCTTCAACTAAGGATATCTAAAAAATGAAGCAAAATAAATAATAGAAGTAAATTGTAATGTTGTTTAAATTTCTATTCTCTATCTGAATCATGAAAGAAAGATTTTGGGTTTAGTGGCCCTTTAAGCAGGCGGATAAAGGCGATAATCTGGTTATAATGAATGAGTCTAATTATGTTTTGGAGGTCAGGAGGCAACTTACCAATAAAGAACATATCAGCTCCTTCATCAAAATCCAATTCCCAGAGTACAGGGAGAATTGCTCCATATATTAAATAAAGCTAGAAAAAATGGTATAATTAGTAAGAAAGAATTTGACTATTTTTATGTAAAATTTCCAAAAATTCCAGTGTTTTACTGCATCCCTAAATTACATAAAAATTATGCAGGATCCTCTGGGTCGCCCCATAATTTCGGGGATAGGTAGCATTACTGAACATATTGGTAACTATGTCGATAGTTTTTTTAAACCATTTGTATCGTCACTACCCACATTTGTTCAAGATACTACCAACCTATTACGACAATTGGATGGTATAGAGGTGGAGGAAGAAACTATTTTAGTGTCTCTTGATGTTGAGGCACTATATTCCTCTATCCCACACAAATTGGGGATTATAGCTGTAAGACATTTTCTTGAAACTAGGGGTAGTCATTTTGAGAAGCATACAGATTTTCTAGTGGAACTGTTAAAATTTATTTTGGAAAATAATGTGTTCAAATTTGATAATACATTTTACAAACAAATAAGAGGCACGGCAATGGGTGCCACTTGTGCCCATTCCTATGCCTGCCTACATTTAGGTCTATGGAAGTTCCTGATTGTATTCGAGGAATTCAACCAATGGATAACTTCCTCAGTATTACTGTGGCGTCGGTATGTGGACGACATATTCATACTTTGGAAAGGGTCACCAGACCTGTTAAAAGAATTTGTGGATCATTTAAATAAGAATAATTTAAATATTTTCCTTACATATGACTATAGTGCTACTGAATTATCCTTTCTGGATATAAAAATCAAGAAAGAGGGTAAAAGAATCACTACTGAGATTTCCCGAAAAGACACAGCTACTAATATGCTGTTGCTTGCTTCAAGCTATCACCCACCTTCATTAATCAAAGGTATCCCTATTGGACAGTTTCTAAGGTTACAAAGAAACTGTTCCAGTAAAATTAAATTTAATGCCCATGCTAAAGAGATGTCTAATAGATTTAAAGCAAAAGGTTATTCAAAAAGAAATGTCAATTATGCTATGAACCGTGCGCTTAAGACTAATAGGGACTCTCTATTGTTTGATAGAAAAGAGATTAAAATAGATAACAGAGTCAGATTTGTTACTGAATACAATGGACATTGGAATCAGGTTCGAAATATACTAAAAAATAAATGACAATTTCTGCTTTCAGATGATAATGTAAAAAGTGTGGTGGGTGAGTCTCCATCACTGGTTGCACGTAGGGCTCCCAATTTGAAAGATAAATTGGTCAAGAGTGATTTCACACGTAACCCTAAAGAACAGAATTGGTTAGAAAAACGCCAAAAACTACAAGGCTGTTTTCAATGTGGCAACTGTGTATTTTGTAAATTTATTGTAAAAACAAAACAATTTAATACAGGCTACAAAACATATGAAATTAGACAATTTATTAATTGTAAATCTGATAATGTTATTTACCTTTTGTACTGTCCATGTCCACTGTTTTACACATGTAAAACAAAGAGCACTACATTTCAAAATGTACCATAATTGTTCCACTGAAGGTTTAAAAGTAATTGGGATTGAAAAATGCTCCCCATATGGTAGAGGTGGAGATATCGATAATATGCTACTTAGAAAGGAGGTAGCGTGGATATACAGACCAAAAACACTTTCTCCAAGGTGATTAAATGAGAAACTAGATTTTGCCCCTTTTTTGTAGCATTACTTCTTTAAGATGCTGTTAAAGTTTAAAGTATCTGTATTTTTTCCTGTTCAGTTTGGTATCGTACCTATAAATTAATCCCACTGCTTATCCTATCCTCATTAGGCTAGCATCGATGTATAAAATAATAATCTAAAACATTGGCAATAAAGGTTGTCACTTTTTAATTTGAATGTGTAAATAAATGTATTACTTTTGGTTAGCAGGTTTTCTTAGTACTGCTTTTTAAGTAATCACACAATAAGTATTTCACCAATCCGAAATATGGGAAGAGTTTAAAAGGACCACACATGGAGATCCGTAATGTAGGCCCTGAGGAAGCCCCTATGACGTTTGGTCACGTGGGGGGTGAAACAGCCGTTGACGTGTGACGTCAGTATCTCAAGCTGAGAACCGGCTCTCCAGTTTACATGGACGTTTGTTTTGTGCAGCCAACAGGAGCGACATGCTTTTGCCAGATAATTCTTGCGGATGGTTCCTGAAGTGGAGGACTCCCTCAATGATAAAAGTTTACAGTAACGTATCAACGGACTAACGTGTTCGTAACTTTTTACCACAAGATTTATTTTCTGGAAACGAGTGCTTCACTCCAATACGCACTGTAAGTTAAAATTAAGTGCTGAATTCGAAACTGAACTGATATATTTACCAGCACTGTGTGGAGTCTTGTGGGAAACTTGTTTTTGATACAAAGTTCTGGCTCTAGTATGTAAACTGCAATTTTGTTACAACAAATCCTGCATATGTTTGGCTGTAATTACGCACCTTACAATCTGAACATAGATCCTATATGACTACCATGGTAGCAAGTACCTTCTTTTTTGAGTGGTGCTACCGTCTGATTGGGGTGTTGTTCATTTAGTATAGTGTGTAAATTGTGTCGATTTATTATCGTCAAGTTATATTGTTTCTGCAATATTGCTAATTTGATCTCTGGCATAGATCCTCAGGTGGTTTATCTCATGATAACAGATTTCCAATTACTTATATTGGGTTATCCTCTGAGAGAGGTGTTGCCATTGATTTATTGTTACAACGCTTTTGCATGGGTCCCCATTTTTATACCATGGTAGCAGATTCCTGTGGGAGTACAGGGCTACTCTCTGACAGGGGTGTTGCAATTTAGCGTTCATTTGGTGTCTGTCCTTTGTAAACTGAGTGTGAGCTGGCCAGCTTTTTTACATTTAAAATGTATGAATCTAATACACTATACAAAACTTGATTGCAAACTGCATATGAAAATAAACACACTTTGTAACTATTATGGATGTGGTTTCGTTTAGGGGACCCAGCTGTTGAGTTTTTGCACCTGAGTGGAAGCAACCAAAATAAATTATTTGATTGCTTGAAATAAATTTGTACGACTGTATTATTTATTATACATAAATAATTAGAAATTTTGAGTGCTGAAATCCCTGGCTTTATTAAGAGGCTACGTAAGTGTAACCCCTTTTTTTCTTCCTTTTTTCTTTTGAGTTTATACATGTGTTTTTCACCATACTAAACAATTGATTAAAAATAACTTGTTGGTTCCTCTCCCCTCTTTCTGTTTTATATATATATATATATATATATATATATATATATATATATATATATATATATATATATATAAGAATAGCTATTTAGAAATACATGACATATGAAATATGAATATTGCATGTTTTTTCATGTTTTCGTCTACTAAACTGCAAAGGGCTCCAATGCACTTTTATATATATTTATATATACATGTCTGTAAATACATATATACACACAAATACATATTAATACATGTATACACACACATATATATTCGTCTTTAGACATGTATATGTATGTATCTCTATGTTAAAGCCATTTGCCTGCCTTTTTATCTTCTTACACCTGAGATCTCATATATTTGAGCCTTTATGACTTTTGTGTGCAATATTTTTTTCTTAATAATTTTTATTATATAGTGTTATTATGAGTGTAACTATAGTTTGTAATGTATTTTTGAAGTGCTTTGTACAACTTTTGTGCTCCACTTGTAATCTGGCCCATAGTGTAGTAAATTCTGTAAATCTATATCAACTGTGAAAAGGTAATGCTTCTTAATTTGAATCTTACACACTTTATCAGAGTTATTAACAGAACAGCATATAAAATGTCAATTATAACCAGTAGGCTTTACTTTGGACTCTGTACTCTTTGTTCAATATCTGTTGAACCAAACCCTATGTTGCTGTTGTACAGTGTAATAAAGTTATAGTGTTCTGCTGTTAAGTCACATGAATGTGTATGCTGCCTAAACTGTTATCAGATTTCATGGTTACACTTTTATACTTGTGGAACAGCAACACACTAAAATCTGGATTTGCACAGATGTTAGTGTGTTGCTGTTTCACATGTATAAAGGCCGTTTTTTTCTACATTCGGAGGAAAGTATTGAAAACCTCTAAATGCTATAACCCTGCTACATATCTGTTCCTAATTTGCTTAAACCACTGGTTTTCAGACCTATCCTCAAGCCTCCCCAACAATCCAGGGGCGAGATTACATATTCGGCACAGGCTTCACCACAACTGCTGAAACCCGCATCGCCCGTAATTTCACCTTGCACATCGGGGAATCACATAAACCGAGCCGGCAATTCATATACTGCCGTAAATTGGATAAACTGGCGATATCCAGAAATGTGAGTAAACACATTTCTGGAGTTGCCAGTGATTTACAGCGCATAAGAAAAAAAAAAAAATTAAATCGCCCATAAAAGTCCAACCCGCCTCCCAAAAATAAACCTGACACATCAAAACCCCTATATCCGCCATCACCCCACATCGCAACTAATAATAAAAGTATTAACCCCTAAACTGCCAACCCCCCACAACGCAATATACCCAAACTATTAACCCCTAATCTGCTATTCACCCACATTGCAATCTAATAAATTTATTAACCCCTAATGTGCCATCCCCCACATCGCAATCTACCTAATTAACCTATTAACCCCTAAACTGCCAACCCCCACAACGCAATAAACCTAATTAACCCCTAAACTGCCAACCCCCCACAACGCAATAAACCTAATTAACATATTAACCCCTGAACCACCAACCCCCTACAACGCAAATAACTAATTTACTCACTAAGCCCCCTAACCTAATAACCCCTAAATTAACCCCAATTACATAAAATAATAAAATGCTATGTTAATATTAAAATAAAAAAATCCTAACAGTACTTAAAAAAAAACCTAAAATGAAATCAAAATAAATAAATCTAATATTACAAAAAATACAAAAATTCTAAAATTACAGAAAAAAAATAAACCAAAAATGTAAAATAAAAAATTAAACCTAATCTAATACCCTAAAATAAAAACGCCCCCTAATCTAAATTAAGATACTAATAGTCCTTAAAAGTGCCTTTTGTAGGGCATTGCCCTAAGCTAAACAGCTCTTTTACATTAAAAAAATAATAAGTCCCGAGACGCAGCACAGATCAGACGTGCAGACATGGAGCTCCCGACCAAATATTTGATAAAAGCTTATTTTATATAATTTGATGGGCAAATTCACCAGCCTAAAGAGCACTCCATCTATTGCCTACACTCATGCCCTATTTTGAGCCCAGGCTTATTCATTTTATGGGCAAATTCATCTGCCTGAAGAACACTTCATCTTTTGCCTACACTCCTGCCCTGTTTTGAAACTAGGGTGAAGATGCGGCTTCATTGCAGGCATTTTTAGGAACCATATCTCTCTTAGCTATAAAGCTGTTGTCGGCAATGCTCCGGAGGGTCGGGGATCCGCTCCGGAGCAACAGAGTTTAAGGAGGTGACTTAAGGGACACCCCTACATCGGAGGCAGCTGGCTGAGCACAGTGAATTAACCCGACTACCGGCTACCCATTCCCGATACGTCCACCTCACCCCAGTGGAAACCTGAAGGACTGACTGAGTAGGGAGCCGTGCTGCAGTAGTGAGTGGTGGTGCTGACTGAAGAGACATGAGATTCAAGGATTGAAACCAGTGACAGAGACCGCACTTCTTTTACAATCTTGGCGCGAACGGCGGCCATTTTGAGACCTCTGGAAGGAGACACTGTAGCGGTAAGGCCCGCATAAACATACTACGAGGATCTAATGCTGCTGACAGGGTAAGCGTATAACACTCCACATTGCCCAATACCTCTGGCCACCCCATTGAAACAGACTGTACACATCACAGGGCCATTATCATAGTATCCGCCCCAAGGAATAACATCTTTGAAAGGTGTTTAAAAACAGCGCTAAATCTTACAGGGGAAACCCCCCCCCCACACACAAATACACCATCTGCTGTTATTAACCACAACATCATAACAGCAGGAGTGGGTAAGATATTACAGCCATAGGAGGGGACAAGGTCGTATCGCCATAGTGCAACAACACCTGCACTGATTTTATAGCGACAGATCACTACGGATACAGGAAAGCAACACCGCTGCACCAACACAGAGACCATAAAACCCACATCATCTACTGCAGAGGGTGCCATTAGTGGATCTTCTACTGGTAGTGGCGATGGGAGAATGTTCCGGAGTAGAGAGGGGTTATCTTGACTCCAATGTAAAATTTGTGTTTACTCCTACCACGAGTAATGAGACGGACTACTGCTACAATTCTAGAACTTAGAATCTACTTTTGGGACTGTAGAAAACTTAGCACAGCACCTTTGAGTTGTCCCTCTGTTTAGACGCTTCTTCAGCCTGCTCAATCTTTGCAGCAGCATGGGTCACTGAGTTTGCAGATGTCTGCCTGCAAGATGGGAATAGGGTAATATGGCACTGCATACTTAAGACTATGCTTGCGTACATTGTCCTTACAAGAGGTCATGCTGAACATTTTCAACTTATTTTTGTTGCATTTAATACCTATTAGGCTTGTTCTTTCGCTTATTTCTGGTTGTTTATTATATTATCTAGTAATAACAATAGTTGTCTTAAGCTTGGGTAACTGCAAACCACAGTCAGTTCTGCTGTAAGGAATTTTTGCTTTTACTATCTTGCCCTCACTGGTACAGAAGCCTCACTTAGTTTTCCACATTCGTGAACTGTTCAACCTACATCTACTTTCATGGGGGCTCACTACTCACCCCTGATAACAGCGGACTTATACTTTTATTTTTGGTTTATGTCGCTACCTGCTTAAATATGACTTCCACAGAAGGACTAATATACCCTGATGTTCGCCCATGGCTTAAAAACTGGGGACCTTATATATAAAATACACTGTTGTTGCCTACTATAAACTTGTGTATGATGTCTACTCCACAGCTTAATCCTTATTGGGGGCATGTTCTTGTACTCATATCCTGTGGTACGTAGCTGTGCAGGACTTCACATGGTAAAATATTTCTGTCTAACTGCCCAGGTTGTGTTTACAACAACACATGTATCAATGTGCTAGTATGTCATGATATTTTTAGGGAGTTCTATACAGTCTCATACTATGACGATATTGTATCTGACAACATGTGAGGCTTTTAGGTATACTGTCCCTTAAATGCTAGCTCCCATATATTGCCGACACCAGTGCCTTTCGCACTCAACATAGCTTAGACATGATATACGCTATTTAAATTTGAGTTTTTCTAGCTACATTTATATTATATATATGTTTGCTGATGTATTTAGTCTGATACACCACTTACTAGTTAGGATTGATGGCTTCAGTCTCGAACCTATTGTTAAGATATTTATTGTTTGAATGTCTGTTAAGATATTCAACATACTTTAAAGAATCCTACATAGACTAGTCTATAGAGTAAAATGATAGGTGCAGTGTGTGCTAGGTGCTATATATGCTGGGCTTTGTTTGTGCTAGGTATTGGGTGTGTTGGGTACTGTAGGTGCTGCGTGTGCTAGGTGCTGCGTGTGCTAGGTGCTGCTTGTGCTAGGTGCTGCGTGTACTAGGTGCTGCGTGTGCTAGGTACTGTGTGTGCTAGGTGTTGTGTGTGCTAGGTACTATGTGTGTGCTAGGTGCTGTGTGTGCTAGGTACTTTGTGTGCTAGGTGCTGCGTGTGCTAGGTACTATGTGTGGTAGGTGCTGCGTGTGCTAGGTACTATGTGTGTGCTAGGTGCTGCGTATGCTAGGTACTATGTGTGTGCTAGGTACTATGCGTGTGCTAGGTACTATGTGTGCTAGGTGCTGCATGTGCTAGGTACTATGTGTGCTAGGTGCCGCGTGTGCTAGGTACTATGTGTGCTAGGTGCCGCGTGTGCTAGGTACTATGTGTGCTAGGTGCGGCGTGTGCTAGGTACTATGTGTGCTAGGTGCTGCGTGTGCTAGGTACTATGTGTGCTAGGTGCTGTGTGTGCTAGGTACTATGTGTGCTCGGTTCTATGGGGGCTAGGTGCTGCATGTGCTAGGTACTATGTGGGCTAGGTGCTGCGTGTGCTAGGTACTATGTGTGCTAGGTGCTGCGTGTGCTAGGTACTATGTGTGCTAGGTGCTGCGTGTGCTAGGTACTATATGTGCTAGGTGCTGCGTGTGCTAGGTTCTATGTGGGCTAGGTGCTGCGTGTGCTAGGTACTATGTGTGCTAGGTGCTGCGTGTGCTAGGTACTATGTGTGCTAGGTGCTGCGTGTGCTAGGTACTCTGTGTGCTAGGTGCTTCGTGTGCTAGGTACTCTGTGTGCTAGGTGCTGCGTGTGCTAGGTACCATGTGTGCTAGGTGCTGCGTGTGCTAGGTACTATGGGTGCTAGGTACTATGGGTGCTAGGTGCTGTGTGTGCAAGGTACTATGTGTGCTAGGTGCTGCGTGTGCTAGGTGCTGCGTGTGCTAGGTGCTGCGTGTGCTAGGTACTATGTGTGCTAGGTGCTGCGTGTGCTAGGTACTCTGTGTGCTAGGTACTATGTGTGCTAGGTGCTGCGTGTGCTAGGTACTATGTGTGCTAGGTGCTGCGTGTGCTAGGTACTATGTGTGCTAGGTGCTATGTGTGCTAGGTGCTGCGTGTGCTAGGTACTATGTGTGCTAGGTGCTATGTGTGCTAGGTGCTGCGTGTGCTAGGTACAATGTGTGCTAGATGCTGCGTGTGCTAGGTACTATGTGTGCTAGGTGCTGCGTGTGCTAGGTACTATGTGTGCTAGGTACTATGTGTGCTAGGTGCTGCGTGTGCTAGGTACTATGTGTGCTAGGTGCTATGTGTGCTAGGTGCTATGTGTGCTAGGTGCTGCGTGTGCTAGGTACAATGTGTGCTAGGTGCTGCGTGTGCTAGGTACTATGTGTGCTAGGTGCTGCGTGTGCTAGGTACTATGTGTGCTAGGTACTATGTGTGCTAGGTGCTGCGTGTGCTAGGTACTATGTGTGCTAGGTACTATGTGTGCTAGGTGCTGCGTGTGCTAGGTACTATGTGTGCTAGGTGCTGCGTGTGCTAGGTACTATGTGTGCTAGGTGCTGCGTGTGCTAGGTACTATGTGTGCTAGGTGCTGCGTGTGCTAGGTACTCTGTGTGCTAGGTGCTGCGTGTGCTAGGTACTCTGTGTGGTAGGTGCTGCATGTGCTAGGCGCTGCGTGTGCTAGGTACTATGTGTGCTAGGTGCTGCGTGTGCTAGGTGCTGAGCAGGGACGTGCACTCATAGGAGGCAGGTGAGGCAGTGCCTCCCCTGGCCAATCTAGGTATTGCAGCCTTTTTTTTATATAAAAATAAAAAAATAAAAAAAAAATTCCCATTTTTTTTTTTTAATAAAAAGGTGACCCCCCCTACCCCCCACCCCTCCACCAAAATCAGTACTTTATTATTTTGATGTGTTATTACTTGACTTGTTAAAAAAAAACGTAATAGTATAACATTGACATTCATATTGCGCAACTAGAGTACAGCCAGCTATCCTTCTATTGCGCAATATGAATGCAATGTATTCACTGTGGAAGTGTATGGGCCGCTGAGAGACTGCCACCAGGAGGAGAATAAGTGCCATTGCAGTGCTCTCTTGCGGCCCATACTGCTCCCACCGGAGGCTCGCCTCTCAGCCAATCAGCAAGTCTGACTGTCTGAGTCTATGTTGTGCTGACTGAGTGCAGGAAGGAATCGAGCGGCGCGCGTCAGCGTCTGTCACGTGCAGCCGTCACCAGGATCGGATCAGTCAGTGAGTGAGTGTGGGGTCGGTCGTGTTCGTGACGGGTGAAGTTTTGGCCCATATCATTCTTAGGTAGGTGGCGGTGCTAATATATATATACTACTCTGCTGAGCCTCAGCCTGCGTGGAACTAACTTGTTTCAGGCAGCCTGAGCCTTCAGACAGGAATGACTGTTAATGCTTGCTTATGGTTAATGGCGCATATTCTTTAGGTAGGTAGGTGGCGGTGCTAATTATTACTGTATTATTTTTTACATGATAATAAATAATATTTATTTATTATCATGTAAAAAATAATACAGTAATAATTAGCACCGCCACCTACCTAAAGAATATGCGCCATTAACCAATAACCATAACACAATTCCTGAAGGCTGAAACACTTTGATGCTGTCTGAGTGAAATGTTATGATGTAACTGGTATGAAATGTTAGGCTGTAACTGGTTATTGCGCACTAGAGCAGGGGGTGTGGGGACTCGGAGTAGAGTGGCGGCATCAAGCAGCATGTAGCAGCTGCTTTGCTTTGTTCAGGTTGGTCCAAGACAGCTTGCCTCTGACATGAAGCTATCACACGGATCAGAGGTATGTGCTCAAATTGTATTGTACTTAATGAATCAATTTTATTTTGTCTATCTATCTAATAAACATCCGGAATTACCCATATCTTCCCTCCTACAGTATGCAAGCCTGTTAGCTTGCACTATCATCAGGCATAATGTGTAACGTGTGTAATGTCTAATATACATCCGGAATGGCCTGTACCTTCCCCGATGACTATTAGACATTACACACATATTATACATAATGCCTGACAATCGTGCAAGCTAACAGGCTTGCATACTGTAGAGGGAAGGTACGGGCCATTCCGGATGTCTATTAGACATTATACTCAGAACCCCCAGCCTGTGCCTCGCTAAGCCACTCAGATTATGGCACTCAGAGCCTCTTTATACACCTAAGCTGCAAGCAGTAATCGCCGCAATGTGGAACAAGATCCGCACACTGCACCTAATCTACCACAGCCAAAGGTCGCCTGGGAGCAGCTGGGTATGCTAGGCAGCCTCAGCGCTAATGTCGGCCACAGGCTGAGGCCTAATGGTGAAGTAGCGTCTGAGTGCGGCCAGGAGGTACAGAACACCCCAGTATAGCACATCGCATATTAACTGCAGACAGACACAATCCAGAAGCAGAGCGGATATGACCTGGAACCACCAAGAACCCCTTGTACATGGCCCCTGGGCTACCCTGTGAGTGGTCATGCTTCTCAGAATCACTTTGCCCCACAGTAGCTGAAGGGAATGTAGGTGTATGTAAATCTACTTTACCAGGCTGCGTTTTTTTATAACTCTGTCTGCACCTTCTCACTATGGTCTCTGGGCAACATCTTCTTGTTTTATTGCACCTGCTTTTATAGTTCATGTGCTGCCGGATTCACCAGCTCTGTACTGTTGTTTATTTACTGCTGATTTGGGGGTTACTGTTATTCTGTACACATGATAGGTTAATGATGACTACATTAGACATACTGTATTATTTAGCTACTGGGTTCTATTGCTTTATTGCAATACTTTAGATTCCAGTGTTGCTGGGATTAGGGGTTACTAAATCTCCAATATATTTCATGTTTGATAAGTCCTGTCCAAGTTCCCTCCCTCCCTTCCTCTGTCTCTCCCTCAGTACCTCTGTCTCTTTCTCTCCCTCAGTTCCTCTGTCTTTCCCTCCCTCCCTTCTTCTGTCTTTCTCTCTCTCCCTTCTTCTGTCTCTCCCTCCCTCCCTTCTTCTGTCTTTCTCTCCCTCCCTTCTTCTGTCTTTCTCTCCCTCCCTTCTTCTGTCTCTCTCTCCCTCCCTTCTTCTGTCTCTCTCTCCCTCCCTTCTTCTGTCTCTCCCTCCCTTCTTCTGTCTCTCTCTCTCTCCCTCCCTCCCTTCTTCTGTCTCTCTCTCCCTCCCTTCTTCTGTCTCTCTCTCCCTCCCTCCCTTCTTCTGTCTCTCTCTCTCTCCCTCCCTTCGTCTGTCTCTCTCTCCCTCCCTTCTTCTGTCTCTCCCTCCCTTCTTCTGTCTCTCTCTCTCTCCCTCCCTCCCTTCTTCTGTCTCTCTCTCCCTCCCTTCTTCTGTCTCTCTCTCCCTCCCTCCCTTCTTCTGTCTCTCTCTCTCTCCCTCCCTTCGTCTGTCTCTCTCTCCCTCCCTCCCTTCTTCTGTCTTTCTCTCCCTCCCTTCTTCTGTCTTTCTCTCCCTCCCTTCTTCTGTCTCTCTCTCCCTCCCTCCCTTCTTCTGTCTCTCTCTCTCTCCCTCCCTTCGTCTGTCTCTCTCTCCCTCCCTCCCTTCTTCTGTCTCTCCCTCCCTCTGTCTCTCCCTCCCTCCAGCTCTGTACTGTTGTTCATTTATTGCAGATTTGGGGGTTACTGTTACTGTTATACTGTACATGTTATACTGTACATGTTAATGATGACTACAGTAGACATACTATATATGTGTGTGTGTGTGTGTGTGTGTGTGAGTAACCAAAATGAATGCAAGACCTGGTCAACATCTACTTAAAAAGACATTTTTTTTTTTTTACACCCTGCCCCAAAAATATTTTGTCTAAAAAGGGCCTTAAACCTGTGGGGGGTGGGGGGCAGCAGAATTTTGAGTGCCTAGGGCAGCACAAAACCTAAATACGCCACTGTATAGTATATTTAATAAATATACTATATCATCATAAAATTTCACTCAGCCAGCATTGAAGTGTTTCAGCCTTCAGGAATTGTGTTATGGTTATTGGTTAATGGCGCATATTCTTAGATAGATAGATAGGTCACCCGGTGCTGCTGCTATGTTATTACATATTTATATTTTTGAATCCGAATATAAATATAGTAAATTTTATTCAAATAGTGTTATCTATGTATAACTCTCACTGTGAGAGTTATACATAGATAACACTATTTGAATAAAATTTATGGCTGTAGCCTAAATGCAAAGTACCAGCAGATTTGTTAGTGCAGCTTTGGGCTCTCATGCCAAACAAAGCTTAGAGGGTAAAAAGCTTTAAAAGCTTGTCCAGAGATGGAGTCCTATATTAGAGTTGCGCTCAAGTAAGCCTAGGGGGTTTATGATGGTCAACAACTAGACAACAAGAGCAAGAAAATGCACTGCTACATTCATGTAATACAGCTGAAATATTCATAAAAAATATGGTGCAATAGTGCTCTTGTGGTGCTCTATTTTCAGTAAACGAGGAGACTCATTAGAGGAATGGTACAATGTATAGATTACAGTTTACTTTATTATACTAGTCTCTCAGGAATTATGAGGAATAGTGTTATTGCTTGGTTAATGGCGCATATTTTTAGGTAGGTGGTTGCTAATCTATTTCCATATTTATATTTTTGGATTGAGGTTGAGGATTGGATTTATGCCTTATAATACTGCTTGTGCTACCAGTACCTAGTGCCATATAATACTGCATGTGCTACCTAGTGCCTTATTCTCTGCCCTGCCTGTGAGTGTGCCCATGACAATTACTTGCCTATATACATTGTGTGAGGGAAAGCAATGGAACATTTGCCATTTTCTAACCAAACAAAAAGAACTTGAGCAAGGTGTGTTTGTGTAGTTATTTATGATTAATGCAGGTTAACTAAGATAAAAACATTTATATCCCTTCTCTCTCTGTGCATGGGAGCACAACTGTGAAGAATACACTCCCTATATAAAACAGTCCAGTTCCATATACAAAAAGGAAAAATTTGACCAAATCAGATATCCTTTGTTGAAAGTCATATCTAAATATGCTCAGTATCTACTGAGCATATTTAGATATGATTTTCAACAAAGGATATCAAAAGAATGAAGAAAATCAGATATCCTTTGTTGAAAGTCATATCTAAATATGCTCAGTTGCTACTGAGCATATTTAGATATGATTTTCTTCATTCTTTTGTTATCCTTTGTTGAAAATCATATCTAAATATGCTCAGTAGATACTGATTGGTGGCTGCATATAGATCCTCATGCGATTGGCTCGCCCATGTACATTGCTATTTCTTCAACAAAGGATATCTAAAGAATGAAGGCGTATCCGATTCATAGCCACTGCCTCACCAGCCTCTGAAGTCACCGCACATCACTGGTGCTGAGTGCCCTAGGTACTACGTGTGCTAGGTGCTGCGTGTGCTAGGCGCTGCGTGTGCTAGGTACTATGTGTGCTAGGTGCTGCGTGTGCTAGGTGCTGCGTGTGCCAGGTACTAGGTGCGCTTGGTACTGTATGTACTAGGCACTGCGTGTGCTAGGTCCTGTGTGTAGTTCCTAAGCAGTCATCTCATACAACTAACCCTGACATTATCTAATAGTCTTGCCTCTTCTTTAAAATAATCACTCACTCCTTTTGTCGTCTAGTATGTTCGCAGAATCTGCTCCTCAATTTATGTGATCGAGTTTATTTATATATGGTAAAGCAACTTATACAAACTTTGCTCTTTGGAGTACTAAATTTAAATTTATTCTACACGCCTCATCCCCCGCTCCCCCCCATAGCTAGAGCCCACGTCAGGGTTCAACCTAGGTGAATTACTTTTACCTCAATTCCTAGCAATTTACTTATGACTTACGATGTATCAATGTTTTGATGGCTATTGCAACCGGACCTGCGTGTCCGAACCTTTTCTTTGTGTATGTTTGAACAGGGGTCCTGCGTGTCCCCAAGTGTTACCTTTCATTCTAAAACTAAATAAAAATTCATTTAAAAAAATAAAAAATAATAAGTCCCCCCTAACAGTAAAACCACCCCACCCACCAAACCCCCAAAATAAAAAAACCTAACACTAAAAAAAAAAACCTTAACTACCCATTGCCCCTAAAGGGGCATTGGTATGGGCATTGCTCTTAAAAGGGCAATTGGCTCATTTGCAGCCCATTTAAAAAAAAAAATCCCTAATCTAAAAAAAAAAAAGCCACCCCAAAAAATAAAAAAGCATAAGTTTAACCCTCAAATAGGTACTGTTCCTGAAGTCCGGCGGAGAAGGTCTTCTTCCAGGCGGTGAAGGTCTTCTTCCAGGTGGCGACATCTTCATCCAGTGGAGGGACCTCTTCTATCTCCATCCAGGGCGAAGGCGGCGCGGAGCGGAGGTGGCCGCGGGGCAAGAACGCCGACCCCGGAACCATCCAGCGTGGAGGATCCTCTTCATGTGGTCACTGCCGCACACTGAAGATTGAATGCAAGGTACCCGTTTTATATTTGGGGTACCTTGCATTCCTGCAATGGGTGATGGGGGAAACCAAACGTGGACTCCTTGCCCAGTGTGCTTAGAGGAATGTGGCTGCACCTCACTGACGAGGCCCATAGGAGGCCGAAACGATCGTCTGGGGTTGTCATGTTCCTTGTTCAGAGGAAAATTGCCTGGTATTTCGGGGCTGGACTGACCTTACTTGGCAGGATCAGACTGATATACTTCAGGAAAGTTTTCTTCTGTGAAAAGCACACAGGTCTAAAAGAGGCTGCTTCCGGGTGGTAAATCGCCATAGAACAAGCCACTGAGCTGTTGTTCGTTCCTGGTAGAGCGCGTCTCTCTTTGTATGCAAATTATTATCACCCTGGGGAAGTCTCCCTATGGGTGATGGGGGGAAACCAGACGTGGACTCCTTGCCCAGTGTGCTTAGAGGAATGTGGCTGCACCTCACTGACGAGGCCCATAGGAGGCCGAAACGATCGTCTGGGGTTGTCATGTTCCTTGTTCAGAGGAAAATTGTCTGGTATTTCGGGGCTGGACTGACCTTACTTGGCAGGATCAGACTGATATACTTCAGGAAAGTTTTCTTCTGTGAAAAGCACACTGGTCTAAAAGAGGCTGCTTCCGGGTGGTAAATCGCCATAGAACAAGCCACTGAGCTGTTGTTCGTTCCTGGTAGAGCGCTTCTCTCTTTGTATGCAAATTATTATGACCCTGGGGAAGTCTCCCTATGGGTGATGGGGGAAACCAGACGTGGACTCCTTGCCCAGTGTGCTTAGAGGAATGTGGCTGCACCTCACTGACGAGGCCCATAGGAGGCCGAAACGATTGTCTGGGGTTGTCATGTTCCTTGTTCAGAGGAAAATTGCCTGGTATTTCGGGGCTGGACTGACCTTACTTGGCAGGATCAGACTGATATACTTCAGGAAAGTTTTCTTCTGTGAAAAACACACTGGTCTAAAAGAGGCTGCTTCCGGGTGGTAAATCACCATAGAACAAGCCACTGAGCTGTTGTTCGTTCCTGGTAGAGCGCTTCTCTCTTTGTATGCAAATTATTATGACCCTGGGGAAGTCTCCCTATGGGTGATGGGGAAAACCAGACGTGGACTCCTTGCCCAGTGTGCTTAGAGGAATGTGGCTGCACCTCACTGACGAGGCCCATAGGAGGCCGAAACGATCGTCTGGGGTTGTCATGTTCCTTGTTCAGAGGAAAATTGCCTGGTATTTCGGGGCTGGACTGACCTTACTTGGCAGGATCAGACTGATATACTTCAGGAAAGTTTTCTTCTGTGAAAAGCACACTGGTCTAAAAGAGGCTGCTTCCGGGTGGTAAATCGCCATAGAACAAGCCACTGAGCTGTTGTTCGTTCCTGGTAGAGCGCTTCTCTCTTTGTATACCTTGCATTCCTATTGGCTGAAATTTTCAAATCAGCCAATAGGATGAGAGCAACTGAAATCCTATTGGCTGATTTGAACAGCCAATAGAATTTCAGTAGCTCTCATCCTTGCTCCGTGGTGCCCCTTCACACTGGATGAAGATAGAAGAGATCCCTGGTAATTAGATATTTTGCGATGTGGGGGTTGGCGGGCTCATAGATTTTATTTAGTTATTGTGGTGGGGGATGGAAGTTGACAGGTAGATATTGCGCATGCGTTAGGTGTTTGTTAAGACTTCCAGGTAGTTACGGTGCTTATATATTCAGCGCAAGGCTTGCTGTGCCTGCCTATGTGTGGCAAGGTAAAAATGGAGTTAAATTTCTCCATTTTCGCCAAGAAAGTCCTTGTGCTGAATATATGATACCGATTTGCGATGCAATTCTATGTTAGTTTTTGGGAGTAAAATTAGCAGGCAACAGGTGAAATATACGCGCAGCATTTATATGAGGCGCCATATATGTGATTGCAATACCGGACAAAAAACTGGCATCGCTGGCTTTTGCGGGCGTCGCCGCATATATAATCTCGCCCCTGGTTTTCTGAATTACCTTGGATGAGAGCAGGTAAAATAACCATCTTTATTAATCAGCTGATTGTTTTACCTGTGCTCTAGTTCAGATATCCTAAAAATGTGGCCTGTTGGAGATGCCTGAGGACAGGTTTGAAAACCAGTGGCTTAAACTGATAAAAGCTGCAAAACAATTCACTTTTATACTAACTTTACCATAGTGGCTAGCTTTGTTGTCTGTAGACTAAACTCCAGATTGGCTCTTCCAAATAAGGCAAATCGTAGGTGGAGTTTGGCCATTAAAAAATAATTGTAGTTAAAAGGAGGTTTGTTTTAAAAACATTAAGGCTTGGCTGTATCTTATTCAATAGCAATACAACAGAAATGTCTTGTAATTACAAAGTTTACTGTTCATTTAAAGGGTCATAAATATGCAAAAGTAAATGCTCTTAAGCAGGTGTCAGCAACCTTGCCACCCCAGATGTTTTGGAACTACATTTCCCATAATGCTCGGACACTTTATGCTGGCTGAATATCATGGCAAATGTAGTTCTGAAATATCTCTGGTGCCAAGGTTGCTGACACCTGCTCTAAAGTGTTACATGCAAGCAACAGTTAAATAATGAAATGATCGAACTGGGTGCATAACCCCTGCAAAGAGGTTAAACATATAGTTAATGTTAGCTTCAGAGCATCAATGCAATACTAGGACCTAGCTGAATATATCTGCTGTGAGCCAGTGACAAGACGCATAGGTAGCCACCAATAGCCAACTAGCTACCATTAGTGCATTGTTCCTAAGACTTCCTAAGTATGCATTGCCTGGGCAGTGTACATTGTAACAATAGCATATGTTCACATTTTCAAAGTGAACATTTTATAAGTGAGGCATTAACAATAAAATTATGTAAGAATTTTACTCAGTACTCACCACAGTGCTGCTTATTCTCTGCTGACGAAATGCACACTACATCAAGCTAACCATACTCTCTCTCTTCCACTTTCAGGTACGTGAATAGAGTCCCTGTCAATCTGCAAAGTATTTACTGCACTCTGGTGTTTTTCCTCTCTTGTAACTCTCTTATGGTACATTAATAGAGTCCCTGTCAATCTGCAAAGTATTCACTGCACTCTGGTGTTTTTTCCTCTCTTGTAACTCTCTTATGGTAGGTGAATAGAGTCCCTGTCAATCTTCAAAGTATTCACTGCAATCTGGTGTTTTTTCCTCTCTTGTAACTCTCTTATGGTACGTGAATAGAGTCCCTGTCAATCTGCAAAGTATTCACTGCACTCTGGTGTTTTTTCCTCTCTTGTAACTCTCTTATGGTACATGAATAGAGTCACTGTCAATCTGCAAATTATTCACTGCACTCTGGTGTTTTTCCTCTCTTGTAACTCTCTTATGGTACATTAATAGAATCCCTGTCAATCTGCAAAGTATTCACTGCATTTTGGTGTTTTTTCCTCTCTTGTAACTCTCTTATGGTACGTGAATACGTATATAGAGCAAATGATTTTAGGTTGTTAATTTAGTCCTACATTTGTTGTACTGTTATCCAATGTTTTACTTATAATGTTTTGTTAATTGCCATGTGATGTTCAATCCTTATCAATACTTGCTATTATTCTAAAATGTATAGCTGTCTTATGCCATAGTTTTAACCTAATAGTTTATGCCTAATAGTTTGTAACAATAGCATATGTTCACATTTTCAAAGTGAACATTTTATAAATGAGGCATTAACAATAGAATTATACAAAAAATGAACATGGATTGGGCAAGGGGCAAGACACAAGGCAAGTACTTTTGTAATATTATGTTTTATGTACCTCATTGTTTCCTTATGCAACTGCTACTGTAATACTGTGTCTTATGTGATTAATTTGTTCCCACTTTTGTAAAAATGCTCAATATATTCACATTCCTTTTTGCTGTCTCTTGTCTCTATAACAAAATACATTATTCAATTACTCCTTCTCCCTCTCCACCTGCACTATTCATTAGCCCATCTCTCTTATATACACCTTACTTTTGTACTCATGAACTTTACCTATTCCTAAACACTCTCTCTCCCCCCTGCACCTCATTTAAAAAATAGTCTCATTACTGCCAATCTGTATCTCATCTCATATCACTCTCCCTCTTGCTTTTACTAACTGCTGGTGACATCTCCCCTAATCCTGGTCCCCAACAACTGCCTAGCCGTGCACATCCATGTGTACCATCCCATAGACTCAGAAAACAAAGCTCTGCCAACCTTACTCTCATTCCTCTTGCATCAAAAGCCACTACCTCTTTCACTTGTGCACTCTGGAACTCTTGCTCTGTTTGCAACAAGCTCACTTCTATACATGACCTCTTTATCTCTCGCTCCCTCAACCTTCTGGCCCTAACAGAAACCTGGCTCTCTCCCCTAGACACAGCATCCACTGCTGCTCTGTCACATGAGGGTCTCCACTTCAGCCACACTCCTAGGTCTGGTAATAGACAAGGAGGTGGTGTAGGTATTTTACTTTCCTCTCATTGCACCTTTCAACAAATACAACCCATCTCTTCCCTCATATTTTCCTCATTTGAAACCCACATGATTTGCTTATTCTCTCCTCTGTCTATACGTGTTGCAGTCATATACCGACCCCCTGGCTCCTCAACTCAATTTCTAGATCACTTGGCTGCCTGGCTACCTTATTTCCTTTCTTCAGACACCCATGCCCTCATTCTTGGCAACTTCAACATCCCTCTTGACAATCCCACTGCCTCATCTGCAAAACAACTTCTGCAACTCGCTTCCTCTTTCGGTTTGTCACAATGGACTGATTTTCCCACTCACATAGACGGTCACTCCCTTAACCTGATCTTTAGCTATCGATGTACTCTCTCAAACTTCACAAACTCCCCCTTTCCTCTTTCTGACCACCATCTCCTTGCTTGTAACATGTCATCCCTCCCTACAACTCTCCCTCCTTCTACTCCTCCCACCAAACTTCACAGAAGCATTATGTCATTAGATCAGCAACAGCTTGCTAATTCCCTCAAACCTCTCCTCTCATCCTTCTCCTCCTTTTCCTGCCCTGACCAATCTATCTGCCACTATAATTCCACCCTTACTTCCGTCCTTGACAATCTGGCCCCTCTTACCATAGCTCGGAAATCACACACTCATCCTCAGCCTTGGAATACTCCTCTGACACGGTACCTACGCAGATGTTCCCGTACTGCTGATATACTAGATATATACTATACTGGAGAAAATCTCAGAGTTCAGCTGATTTTCTTCATTACAAATTCATCTTGAACTCCTACTATTCTGCTCTTAATCTCCATAAGCAATACTACTTATCTACTCTTATCTCTAATCTTTCTTCAAACCCAAAACGACTGTTCTCCACTTTCAATACTCTTCTCCGCCCTCCCCCACCTCCTCATACAACTTCTCTGTCAATTCTAGACTTTGCCAGCCACTTCATTTACAAAATCGACTCCATCAGAAACTAAATCAGCTCTCAACATAATTCCATTCTAACACCCCCTCAAATGCTCTCAATCAACCACAACTCACATAACCTTAAACTTAGCTCATTCTCCCCTGTTACTGAGGAAGAATTTTCAGCACTTATATTGCGCTCTAACCTCACTACCTGTCCCCTTGACCCTTTCCCCTCACAGCTACTACCCTCCCTCTCTGCTACCATTAGCTCTATACTCACACACATTTTGAATCTCTACCTCAGCACCGGTATATTTCCCTCATCTCTGAAACATGCACTAGTCACACCTATCCTCAAAAAAACCTTCCCTTGTTCCTACCTCCCCATCCAACTACCGCCCTATAGCCCTCCTCCCTCTTGCATCAAAGCTTCTTGAAAAACTAGTATATGCACGCCTATCCCATTTCCTTACATCAAACTCCCTCCTTGACCCACTGCAATCTGGATTTTGTCCCCATCACTCCACAGAGACAGCAATTGTTAAGGTTACCAACGACCTACTTACAGCAAAATCAAAAGGCCACTTTTCTCTGCTTATCCTCCTTGATCTGTCCGCAGCCTTTGACACTGTTGACCACCCTCTTTTTCTCCAAACCTTCCAATCCTTCGGCATCTGTGACACAGCCCTCTTGTGGCTCTCTTCCTACATGTCAAACCATACCTTTAGTGTAGCCTTCTCTGGGGCCTCCTCTGCCCCGTTACCACTTTCTGTCGGAGTACCGCAAGGCTCTGTCCTCAGTCCCCTTCTCTTCTCAATCTACACGTCATCACTAGGTTCCCTAATAAAGTTCCACGGTTTCCAATATCATTTGTATGCCAACGACACCCAAATCTACTTCTCTGCACCAGACCTATCTCCTTCCTTGCTAACCCATGTCACTAACTGTCTTTCTCACATCCCTTCCTGGATGTCCTCTTACTACCTCAAGCTAAATCTCTCCAAAACTGAGCTCCTTATTTCCCCCCTTCTTCCAAAATCTCCACCCCCAATCTCTCTATAACTGTCGACAACTCCATCATTACCCCTACCCCACATGCCCGATGTCTCTGGGTCACATTTGACTCAGATCTTTCTTTCACTCCTCACATTCAGTCCTTGGCTAAAGCCTGCCGCTTCCACCTTAAAAACATCTCTAAAATGAGACACTTCCTTACACAAGACACAACTAAGATTTTAATCCAATCTCTCATCCTTTCCCACCTCGATTACTGCAATTCTGTCCTCTCTGGTCTCCCCACCTGCCACCTAGAGCCTTTACAATCCATAATGAATGCCTCTGCCAGGCATCTTCCTTACACCTCGCTCTTCATCTGCTGCACCTCTCTGCCAATCCCTTCACTGGCTTCCTCTTGCCTCCAGGATTAAACACAAAATTCTCACTCTGACATACAGCCCTCAATTGCACTGCTCCCCCCCTATATTTCAGACCTTGTCTCCAGATACTCTCCCTCCCGTCCCCTTTGCTCTGCTCATGACCTCCTACTCTCCTCTCTTGTTACCTCATCACACTCCCGGTTACAGGACTTCTCCAGACTGGCTCCCATCTTGTGGAACTCTCTGCCTCGCTCCACAAGACTCTCCCCTAGTTACAACAGTGCAACTCTTGGCAGGGCCCTCTACCCATTTGATCCATATCATTTTTTTGTTGTACTCCGCCTTTGATTATAGCGCTGCGGAATCTGTTGGCGCTCTACAAATAACTGATAATAATAATAATAAAGGTATGCTTTTTAACCAAGCATGCCAAGAAAATTAAAGAGACCGTTTACTCAAAAATGTTCTCCCCTTTAATTTGTTCCCAATTATGCACTTTACCTGCTGGAGTGTATTAAATTATTTCAAGTATTTCCATTACCCTTATATTGGCATTTGAAATAGTTGATTTAGCCTGTGGTGTCTCCACCGATACTGGAAGTTTTTGGCCTTAAGGCCAAGCTGTGTAAATACAGCCAATAGAAGAAAATACACTCCCAGTGGGGTATAGAAGAGATAAGGTAATACAATTTTAATTTTCCATTGTTTTCTCCAAATATTGGTGATTGGTTTACGGACAGATATAAGATAAAGAAGCATGTATATGTACACAATGTGATAAAGTAATGAGATCTGTTTATACCTACAAGCTCAATACATTGTATTAGGTTGTAGCTTTAAAACTCAAAATCAGCTTTTTTATATATACAAATAAACCTTAATAAAGCAAATCTCATACATTTTATACTCTGCAGCTGGTAAAAAAAATTGGAAACGCATTAAGGGAAAAACTATTTTAAAGTATACTGTTCCTTTAAGTACATTTGACAGAACTAAATTTACAATTCTCTTAAAATTGCTTGCTCTATCTGAACCATTAAAGTTTAATTTGGACTTTCATGTCCCACCTACCATGTAGACCCTATCCTTTATTAATACAGAGAAGACCTTGCAAACCTACTTGTGTTCACATCACCAGGCATTCACCAACCCTTATCTACTCTCTCACCCTCAGAAACAAAGACTGATGTCCTTTTTTTTTTTTTTACCATTACACACATCGCCAGGCATTCTCCCACCCTTATGCACGCTCATCAGGTGCTCTTCCACTGATAGGTACATCTTCAGGCATTGTCCAGTTATACACACCCATCGAGCGCTCTCCCACCCTCAGACATACTTGCAGACCCACTAACCACCCTTGTATACAATCCCTTGTGTTTTGCTCTTACATTTATTCTTACACAAACATGCACTCTTCCTCCCTTATGCGTACACAAGAGCACACTCTTCCAACCTCACACACACACTCCTTCCACTCTTACATAAACACTGTGGCTCTGTCAAACTCTTATGCAGACATTATTTCATCCCCTTACGCACACCGCAAGGTATTCTTGTACTGAACACACATGCAGGCATTCTTCCCATAACTGCAAAAAAACTCCATACACTCTACTAGACCCAATACACTCTGCTAACTTTTAGGAATCTGGAACACTGATCCTTGAAGCCAATCTTTTCACCTCTATTTCCATGAAAAAAGACCTTCTATGGAATGTTATAATCCTTAAAGGGACATGAAACCCAAAAAAAATCTTTCATGATTTAGGTAGAACATACATACAATTTTAAATCAACTTTCCAGTTTACTTCTACTATCAAATTTGCTTCATTCTCTTGGTATCATTTGTTGAAGGAGCAGCAATGCACTTCTGGTTTCTAACTGAACACATGGGTGAGCCAATGACAATCAGTATATATATGCAGCCACCAATCAGCAGCTAGAACCTAGGATATTTGCTGCTCCTGAGCTTACCTAGATAAACCTTCCAGCAAATGATAAAAACAGAAGAAAGCAAATTAAATAATAGAAGTAAATTGAAAAGTTGTTCAAAATGGTATGCTCTGTCTAAATCATGAATTTCTTATTATGTGGAATAATTCAGCCCTGCTTATTAAAGGGTGGATTTTTTGAATTTATATCAGTACAATGCCATGATTGTACAGTCCTATGACATGTTATGTGTGGCGTATAGACGATATATACATATTTGATATCTATCTGTTCATGAGGCATTGGGTATTCTTATTTACCCGTTTCTTTCTATGTGCCTACCACTATGTGCTCACAAATGACCTAAAGATCTGGAATGGCGAGGAAAGGTTCATGAAGAAATATAGAACAATAATCTTTGAAGCCAGTTCCTAAGTATTTAGATAGATAAAGACCTATTGAGAATTGTTATATTCATTAAGGTGCTTATGTTTAGGAAATATCCACATTTATGGGGTTAAATAGTATATAAGCAATAGTTAACCTCTGATAGCTAAAGTCCTGTTGTGAAAATGCTATGCTTTTGCAGGTCTATGATTTCTTGCAAATTTGTGAGCTGCATGAACATTGCATTCTATCCCTTTATTACCCATTCCCTAGTTTTGCATAAGCAACACGGTTATATTAATATACTTTTTACCTCTGTGATTACCTTGTATCTAAGCCTCTTCTGACAGCCCCCTGATCACATGACTATTTATTTATTATCTATTGACTTGCATTAAGTACTGTGTTGTGCTAACTTTTAAATAACTCCTTGGGCGTGAACACAAACGACTAGATTACGAGTTTTGCGTAAGATAATATTTATTTATTATCATGTAAAAAATAATACAGTAATAATTAGCACCGCCACCTACCTAAAGAATATGCGCCATTAACCCATAACCATAACACAATTCCTGAAGGCTGAAACACTTTGATGCTGTCTGAGTGAAATGTTATGATGTAACTGGTATGAAATGTTAGGCTGTAACTGGTTATTGCGCACTAGAGCAGGGGGTGTGGGGACTCGGAGTAGAGTGGCGGCATCAAGCAGCATGTAGCAGCTGCTTTGCTTTGTTCAGGTTGGTCCAAGACAGCTTGCCTCTGACATGAAGCTATCACACGGATCAGAGGTATGTGCTCAAATTGTATTGTACTTAATGAATCAATTTTATTTTGTCTATCTATCTAATAAACATCCGGAATTACCCATATCTTCCCTCCTACAGTATGCAAGCCTGTTAGCTTGCACTATCATCAGGCATAATGTGTAACGTGTGTAATGTCTAATATACATCCGGAATGGCCTGTACCTTCCCCGATGACTATTAGACATTACACACATATTATACATAATGCCTGACAATCGTGCAAGCTAACAGGCTTGCATACTGTAGAGGGAAGGTACGGGCCATTCCGGATGTCTATTAGACATTATACTCAGAACCCCCAGCCTGTGCCTCGCTAAGCCACTCAGATTATGGCACTCAGAGCCTCTTTATACACCTAAGCTGCAAGCAGTAATCGCCGCAATGTGGAACAAGATCCGCACACTGCACCTAATCTACCACAGCCAAAGGTCGCCTGGGAGCAGCTGGGTATGCTAGGCAGCCTCAGCGCTAATGTCGGCCACAGGCTGAGGCCTAATGGTGAAGTAGCGTCTGAGTGCGGCCAGGAGGTACAGAACACCCCAGTATAGCACATCGCATATTAACTGCAGACAGACACAATCCAGAAGCAGAGCGGATATGACCTGGAACCACCAAGAACCCCTTGTACATGGCCCCTGGGCTACCCTGTGAGTGGTCATGCTTCTCAGAATCACTTTGCCCCACAGTAGCTGAAGGGAATGTAGGTGTATGTAAATCTACTTTACCAGGCTGCGTTTTTTTATAACTCTGTCTGCACCTTCTCACTATGGTCTCTGGGCAACATCTTCTTGTTTTATTGCACCTGCTTTTATAGTTCATGTGCTGCCGGATTCACCAGCTCTGTACTGTTGTTTATTTACTGCTGATTTGGGGGTTACTGTTATTCTGTACACATGATAGGTTAATGATGACTACATTAGACATACTGTATTATTTAGCTACTGGGTTCTATTGCTTTATTGCAATACTTTAGATTCCAGTGTTGCTGGGATTAGGGGTTACTAAATCTCCAATATATTTCATGTTTGATAAGTCCTGTCCAAGTTCCCTCCCTCCCTTCCTCTGTCTCTCCCTCAGTACCTCTGTCTCTTTCTCTCCCTCAGTTCCTCTGTCTTTCCCTCCCTCCCTTCTTCTGTCTTTCTCTCTCTCCCTTCTTCTGTCTCTCCCTCCCTCCCTTCTTCTGTCTTTCTCTCCCTCCCTTCTTCTGTCTTTCTCTCCCTCCCTTCTTCTGTCTCTCTCTCCCTCCCTTCTTCTGTCTCTCTCTCCCTCCCTTCTTCTGTCTCTCCCTCCCTTCTTCTGTCTCTCTCTCTCTCCCTCCCTCCCTTCTTCTGTCTCTCTCTCCCTCCCTTCTTCTGTCTCTCTCTCCCTCCCTCCCTTCTTCTGTCTCTCTCTCTCTCCCTCCCTTCGTCTGTCTCTCTCTCCCTCCCTTCTTCTGTCTCTCCCTCCCTTCTTCTGTCTCTCTCTCTCTCCCTCCCTCCCTTCTTCTGTCTCTCTCTCCCTCCCTTCTTCTGTCTCTCTCTCCCTCCCTCCCTTCTTCTGTCTCTCTCTCTCTCCCTCCCTTCGTCTGTCTCTCTCTCCCTCCCTCCCTTCTTCTGTCTTTCTCTCCCTCCCTTCTTCTGTCTTTCTCTCCCTCCCTTCTTCTGTCTCTCTCTCCCTCCCTCCCTTCTTCTGTCTCTCTCTCTCTCCCTCCCTTCGTCTGTCTCTCTCTCCCTCCCTCCCTTCTTCTGTCTCTCCCTCCCTCTGTCTCTCCCTCCCTCCAGCTCTGTACTGTTGTTCATTTATTGCAGATTTGGGGGTTACTGTTACTGTTATACTGTACATGTTATACTGTACATGTTAATGATGACTACAGTAGACATACTATATATGTGTGTGTGTGTGTGTGTGTGTGTGTGTGAGTAACCAAAATGAATGCAAGACCTGGTCAACATCTACTTAAAAAGACATTTTTTTTTTTTTACACCCTGCCCCAAAAATATTTTGTCTAAAAAGGGCCTTAAACCTGTGGGGGGTGGGGGGCAGCAGAATTTTGAGTGCCTAGGGCAGCACAAAACCTAAATACGCCACTGTATAGTATATTTAATAAATATACTATATCATCATAAAATTTCACTCAGCCAGCATTGAAGTGTTTCAGCCTTCAGGAATTGTGTTATGGTTATTGGTTAATGGCGCATATTCTTAGATAGATAGATAGGTCACCCGGTGCTGCTGCTATGTTATTACATATTTATATTTTTGAATCCGAATATAAATATAGTAAATTTTATTCAAATAGTGTTATCTATGTATAACTCTCACTGTGAGAGTTATACATAGATAACACTATTTGAATAAAATTTATGGCTGTAGCCTAAATGCAAAGTACCAGCAGATTTGTTAGTGCAGCTTTGGGCTCTCATGCCAAACAAAGCTTAGAGGGTAAAAAGCTTTAAAAGCTTGTCCAGAGATGGAGTCCTATATTAGAGTTGCGCTCAAGTAAGCCTAGGGGGTTTATGATGGTCAACAACTAGACAACAAGAGCAAGAAAATGCACTGCTACATTCATGTAATACAGCTGAAATATTCATAAAAAATATGGTGCAATAGTGCTCTTGTGGTGCTCTATTTTCAGTAAACGAGGAGACTCATTAGAGGAATGGTACAATGTATAGATTACAGTTTACTTTATTATACTAGTCTCTCAGGAATTATGAGGAATAGTGTTATTGCTTGGTTAATGGCGCATATTTTTAGGTAGGTGGTTGCTAATCTATTTCCATATTTATATTTTTGGATTGAGGTTGAGGATTGGATTTATGCCTTATAATACTGCTTGTGCTACCAGTACCTAGTGCCATATAATACTGCATGTGCTACCTAGTGCCTTATTCTCTGCCCTGCCTGTGAGTGTGCCCATGACAATTACTTGCCTATATACATTGTGTGAGGGAAAGCAATGGAACATTTGCCATTTTCTAACCAAACAAAAAGAACTTGAGCAAGGTGTGTTTGTGTAGTTATTTATGATTAATGCAGGTTAACTAAGATAAAAACATTTATATCCCTTCTCTCTCTGTGCATGGGAGCACAACTGTGAAGAATACACTCCCTATATAAAACAGTCCAGTTCCATATACAAAAAGGAAAAATTTGACCAAATCAGATATCCTTTGTTGAAAGTCATATCTAAATATGCTCAGTATCTACTGAGCATATTTAGATATGATTTTCAACAAAGGATATCAAAAGAATGAAGAAAATCAGATATCCTTTGTTGAAAGTCATATCTAAATATGCTCAGTTGCTACTGAGCATATTTAGATATGATTTTCTTCATTCTTTTGTTATCCTTTGTTGAAAATCATATCTAAATATGCTCAGTAGATACTGATTGGTGGCTGCATATAGATCCTCATGCGATTGGCTCGCCCATGTACATTGCTATTTCTTCAACAAAGGATATCTAAAGAATGAAGGCGTATCCGATTCATAGCCACTGCCTCACCAGCCTCTGAAGTCACCGCACATCACTGGTGCTGAGTGCCCTAGGTACTACGTGTGCTCTGTGTGCTAGGCGCTGCGTGTGCTAGGTGCTGCGTGTGCTAGGCGCTGCGTGTGCTAGGTACTATGTGTGCTAGGTGCTGCGTGTGCTAGGTGCTGCGTGTGCCAGGTACTAGGTGCGCTTGGTACTGTATGTACTAGGCACTGCGTGTGCTAGGTCCTGTGTGTAGTTCCTAAGCAGTCATCTCATACAACTAACCCTGACATTATCTAATAGTCTTGCCTCTTCTTTAAAATAATCACTCACTCCTTTTGTCGTCTAGTATGTTCGCAGAATCTGCTCCTCAATTTATGTGATCGAGTTTATTTATATATGGTAAAGCAACTTATACAAACTTTGCTCTTTGGAGTACTAAATTTAAATTTATTCTACACGCCTCATCCCCCGCTCCCCCCCATAGCTAGAGCCCACGTCAGGGTTCAACCTAGGTGAATTACTTTTACCTCAATTCCTAGCAATTTACTTATGACTTACGATGTATCAATGTTTTGATGGCTATTGCAACCGGACCTGCGTGTCCGAACCTTTTCTTTGTGTATGTTTGAACAGGGGTCCTGCGTGTCCCCAAGTGTTACCTTTCATTCTAAAACTAAATAAAAATTCATTTAAAAAAATAAAAAATAATAAGTCCCCCCTAACAGTAAAACCACCCCACCCACCAAACCCCCAAAATAACAAAACCTAACACTAAAAAAAAAAACCTTAACTACCCATTGCCCCTAAAGGGGCATTGGTATGGGCATTGCTCTTAAAAGGGCAATTGGCTCATTTGCAGCCCATTTAAAAAAAAAAATCCCTAATCTAAAAAAAAAAAAGCCACCCCAAAAAATAAAAAAGCATAAGTTTAACCCTCAAATAGGTACTGTTCCTGAAGTCCGGCGGAGAAGGTCTTCTTCCAGGCGGTGAAGGTCTTCTTCCAGGTGGCGACATCTTCATCCAGTGGAGGGACCTCTTCTATCTCCATCCAGGGCGAAGGCGGCGCGGAGCGGAGGTGGCCGCGGGGCAAGAACGCCGACCCCGGAACCATCCAGCGTGGAGGATCCTCTTCATGTGGTCACTGCCGCACACTGAAGATTGAATGCAAGGTACCCGTTTTATATTTGGGGTACCTTGCATTCCTGCAATGGGTGATGGGGGAAACCAAACGTGGACTCCTTGCCCAGTGTGCTTAGAGGAATGTGGCTGCACCTCACTGACGAGGCCCATAGGAGGCCGAAACGATCGTCTGGGGTTGTCATGTTCCTTGTTCAGAGGAAAATTGCCTGGTATTTCGGGGCTGGACTGACCTTACTTGGCAGGATCAGACTGATATACTTCAGGAAAGTTTTCTTCTGTGAAAAGCACACAGGTCTAAAAGAGGCTGCTTCCGGGTGGTAAATCGCCATAGAACAAGCCACTGAGCTGTTGTTCGTTCCTGGTAGAGCGCGTCTCTCTTTGTATGCAAATTATTATCACCCTGGGGAAGTCTCCCTATGGGTGATGGGGGGAAACCAGACGTGGACTCCTTGCCCAGTGTGCTTAGAGGAATGTGGCTGCACCTCACTGACGAGGCCCATAGGAGGCCGAAACGATCGTCTGGGGTTGTCATGTTCCTTGTTCAGAGGAAAATTGCCTGGTATTTCGGGGCTGGACTGACCTTACTTGGCAGGATCAGACTGATATACTTCAGGAAAGTTTTCTTCTGTGAAAAGCACACTGGTCTAAAAGAGGCTGCTTCCGGGTGGTAAATCGCCATAGAACAAGCCACTGAGCTGTTGTTCGTTCCTGGTAGAGCGCTTCTCTCTTTGTATGCAAATTATTATGACCCTGGGGAAGTCTCCCTATGGGTGATGGGGGAAACCAGACGTGGACTCCTTGCCCAGTGTGCTTAGAGGAATGTGGCTGCACCTCACTGACGAGGCCCATAGGAGGCCGAAACGATTGTCTGGGGTTGTCATGTTCCTTGTTCAGAGGAAAATTGCCTGGTATTTCGGGGCTGGACTGACCTTACTTGGCAGGATCAGACTGATATACTTCAGGAAAGTTTTCTTCTGTGAAAAACACACTGGTCTAAAAGAGGCTGCTTCCGGGTGGTAAATCACCATAGAACAAGCCACTGAGCTGTTGTTCGTTCCTGGTAGAGCGCTTCTCTCTTTGTATGCAAATTATTATGACCCTGGGGAAGTCTCCCTATGGGTGATGGGGAAAACCAGACGTGGACTCCTTGCCCAGTGTGCTTAGAGGAATGTGGCTGCACCTCACTGACGAGGCCCATAGGAGGCCGAAACGATCGTCTGGGGTTGTCATGTTCCTTGTTCAGAGGAAAATTGCCTGGTATTTCGGGGCTGGACTGACCTTACTTGGCAGGATCAGACTGATATACTTCAGGAAAGTTTTCTTCTGTGAAAAGCACACTGGTCTAAAAGAGGCTGCTTCCGGGTGGTAAATCGCCATAGAACAAGCCACTGAGCTGTTGTTCGTTCCTGGTAGAGCGCTTCTCTCTTTGTATACCTTGCATTCCTATTGGCTGAAATTTTCAAATCAGCCAATAGGATGAGAGCAACTGAAATCCTATTGGCTGATTTGAACAGCCAATAGAATTTCAGTAGCTCTCATCCTTGCTCCGTGGTGCCCCTTCACACTGGATGAAGATAGAAGAGATCCCTGGTAATTAGATATTTTGCGATGTGGGGGTTGGCGGGCTCATAGATTTTATTTAGTTATTGTGGTGGGGGATGGAAGTTGACAGGTAGATATTGCGCATGCGTTAGGTGTTTGTTAAGACTTCCAGGTAGTTACGGTGCTTATATATTCAGCGCAAGGCTTGCTGTGCCTGCCTATGTGTGGCAAGGTAAAAATGGAGTTAAATTTCTCCATTTTCGCCAAGAAAGTCCTTGTGCTGAATATATGATACCGATTTGCGATGCAATTCTATGTTAGTTTTTGGGAGTAAAATTAGCAGGCAACAGGTGAAATATACGCGCAGCATTTATATGAGGCGCCATATATGTGATTGCAATACCGGACAAAAAACTGGCATCGCTGGCTTTTGCGGGCGTCGCCGCATATATAATCTCGCCCCTGGTTTTCTGAATTACCTTGGATGAGAGCAGGTAAAATAACCATCTTTATTAATCAGCTGATTGTTTTACCTGTGCTCTAGTTCAGATATCCTAAAAATGTGGCCTGTTGGAGATGCCTGAGGACAGGTTTGAAAACCAGTGGCTTAAACTGATAAAAGCTGCAAAACAATTCACTTTTATACTAACTTTACCATAGTGGCTAGCTTTGTTGTCTGTAGACTAAACTCCAGATTGGCTCTTCCAAATAAGGCAAATCGTAGGTGGAGTTTGGCCATTAAAAAATAATTGTAGTTAAAAGGAGGTTTGTTTTAAAAACATTAAGGCTTGGCTGTATCTTATTCAATAGCAATACAACAGAAATGTCTTGTAATTACAAAGTTTACTGTTCATTTAAAGGGTCATAAATATGCAAAAGTAAATGCTCTTAAGCAGGTGTCAGCAACCTTGCCACCCCAGATGTTTTGGAACTACATTTCCCATAATGCTCGGACACTTTATGCTGGCTGAATATCATGGCAAATGTAGTTCTGAAATATCTCTGGTGCCAAGGTTGCTGACACCTGCTCTAAAGTGTTACATGCAAGCAACAGTTAAATAATGAAATGATCGAACTGGGTGCATAACCCCTGCAAAGAGGTTAAACATATAGTTAATGTTAGCTTCAGAGCATCAATGCAATACTAGGACCTAGCTGAATATATCTGCTGTGAGCCAGTGACAAGACGCATAGGTAGCCACCAATAGCCAACTAGCTACCATTAGTGCATTGTTCCTAAGACTTCCTAAGTATGCATTGCCTGGGCAGTGTACATTGTAACAATAGCATATGTTCACATTTTCAAAGTGAACATTTTATAAGTGAGGCATTAACAATAAAATTATGTAAGAATTTTACTCAGTACTCACCACAGTGCTGCTTATTCTCTGCTGACGAAATGCACACTACATCAAGCTAACCATACTCTCTCTCTTCCACTTTCAGGTACGTGAATAGAGTCCCTGTCAATCTGCAAAGTATTTACTGCACTCTGGTGTTTTTCCTCTCTTGTAACTCTCTTATGGTACATTAATAGAGTCCCTGTCAATCTGCAAAGTATTCACTGCACTCTGGTGTTTTTTCCTCTCTTGTAACTCTCTTATGGTAGGTGAATAGAGTCCCTGTCAATCTTCAAAGTATTCACTGCAATCTGGTGTTTTTTCCTCTCTTGTAACTCTCTTATGGTACGTGAATAGAGTCCCTGTCAATCTGCAAAGTATTCACTGCACTCTGGTGTTTTTTCCTCTCTTGTAACTCTCTTATGGTACATGAATAGAGTCACTGTCAATCTGCAAATTATTCACTGCACTCTGGTGTTTTTCCTCTCTTGTAACTCTCTTATGGTACATGAATAGAATCCCTGTCAATCTGCAAAGTATTCACTGCATTTTGGTGTTTTTTCCTCTCTTGTAACTCTCTTATGGTACGTGAATACGTATATAGAGCAAATGATTTTAGGTTGTTAATTTAGTCCTACATTTGTTGTACTGTTATCCAATGTTTTACTTATAATGTTTTGTTAATTGCCATGTGATGTTCAATCCTTATCAATACTTGCTATTATTCTAAAATGTATAGCTGTCTTATGCCATAGTTTTAACCTAATAGTTTATGCCTAATAGTTTGTAACAATAGCATATGTTCACATTTTCAAAGTGAACATTTTATAAATGAGGCATTAACAATAGAATTATACAAAAAATGAACATGGATTGGGCAAGGGGCAAGACACAAGGCAAGTACTTTTGTAATATTATGTTTTATGTACCTCATTGTTTCCTTATGCAACTGCTACTGTAATACTGTGTCTTATGTGATTAATTTGTTCCCACTTTTGTAAAAATGCTCAATATATTCACATTCCTTTTTGCTGTCTCTTGTCTCTATAACAAAATACATTATTCAATTACTCCTTCTCCCTCTCCACCTGCACTATTCATTAGCCCATCTCTCTTATATACACCTTACTTTTGTACTCATGAACTTTACCTATTCCTAAACACTCTCTCTCCCCCCTGCACCTCATTTAAAAAATAGTCTCATTACTGCCAATCTGTATCTCATCTCATATCACTCTCCCTCTTGCTTTTACTAACTGCTGGTGACATCTCCCCTAATCCTGGTCCCCAACAACTGCCTAGCCGTGCACATCCATGTGTACCATCCCATAGACTCAGAAAACAAAGCTCTGCCAACCTTACTCTCATTCCTCTTGCATCAAAAGCCACTACCTCTTTCACTTGTGCACTCTGGAACTCTTGCTCTGTTTGCAACAAGCTCACTTCTATACATGACCTCTTTATCTCTCGCTCCCTCAACCTTCTGGCCCTAACAGAAACCTGGCTCTCTCCCCTAGACACAGCATCCACTGCTGCTCTGTCACATGAGGGTCTCCACTTCAGCCACACTCCTAGGTCTGGTAATAGACAAGGAGGTGGTGTAGGTATTTTACTTTCCTCTCATTGCACCTTTCAACAAATACAACCCATCTCTTCCCTCATATTTTCCTCATTTGAAACCCACATGATTTGCTTATTCTCTCCTCTGTCTATACGTGTTGCAGTCATATACCGACCCCCTGGCTCCTCAACTCAATTTCTAGATCACTTGGCTGCCTGGCTACCTTATTTCCTTTCTTCAGACACCCATGCCCTCATTCTTGGCAACTTCAACATCCCTCTTGACAATCCCACTGCCTCATCTGCAAAACAACTTCTGCAACTCGCTTCCTCTTTCGGTTTGTCACAATGGACTGATTTTCCCACTCACATAGACGGTCACTCCCTTAACCTGATCTTTAGCTATCGATGTACTCTCTCAAACTTCACAAACTCCCCCTTTCCTCTTTCTGACCACCATCTCCTTGCTTGTAACATGTCATCCCTCCCTACAACTCTCCCTCCTTCTACTCCTCCCACCAAACTTCACAGAAGCATTATGTCATTAGATCAGCAACAGCTTGCTAATTCCCTCAAACCTCTCCTCTCATCCTTCTCCTCCTTTTCCTGCCCTGACCAATCTATCTGCCACTATAATTCCACCCTTACTTCCGTCCTTGACAATCTGGCCCCTCTTACCATAGCTCGGAAATCACACACTCATCCTCAGCCTTGGAATACTCCTCTGACACGGTACCTACGCAGATGTTCCCGTACTGCTGATATACTAGATATATACTATACTGGAGAAAATCTCAGAGTTCAGCTGATTTTCTTCATTACAAATTCATCTTGAACTCCTACTATTCTGCTCTTAATCTCCATAAGCAATACTACTTATCTACTCTTATCTCTAATCTTTCTTCAAACCCAAAACGACTGTTCTCCACTTTCAATACTCTTCTCCGCCCTCCCCCACCTCCTCATACAACTTCTCTGTCAATTCTAGACTTTGCCAGCCACTTCATTTACAAAATCGACTCCATCAGAAACTAAATCAGCTCTCAACATAATTCCATTCTAACACCCCCTCAAATGCTCTCAATCAACCACAACTCACATAACCTTAAACTTAGCTCATTCTCCCCTGTTACTGAGGAAGAATTTTCAGCACTTATATTGCGCTCTAACCTCACTACCTGTCCCCTTGACCCTTTCCCCTCACAGCTACTACCCTCCCTCTCTGCTACCATTAGCTCTATACTCACACACATTTTGAATCTCTACCTCAGCACCGGTATATTTCCCTCATCTCTGAAACATGCACTAGTCACACCTATCCTCAAAAAAACCTTCCCTTGTTCCTACCTCCCCATCCAACTACCGCCCTATAGCCCTCCTCCCTCTTGCATCAAAGCTTCTTGAAAAACTAGTATATGCACGCCTATCCCATTTCCTTACATCAAACTCCCTCCTTGACCCACTGCAATCTGGATTTTGTCCCCATCACTCCACAGAGACAGCAATTGTTAAGGTTACCAACGACCTACTTACAGCAAAATCAAAAGGCCACTTTTCTCTGCTTATCCTCCTTGATCTGTCCGCAGCCTTTGACACTGTTGACCACCCTCTTTTTCTCCAAACCTTCCAATCCTTCGGCATCTGTGACACAGCCCTCTTGTGGCTCTCTTCCTACATGTCAAACCATACCTTTAGTGTAGCCTTCTCTGGGGCCTCCTCTGCCCCGTTACCACTTTCTGTCGGAGTACCGCAAGGCTCTGTCCTCAGTCCCCTTCTCTTCTCAATCTACACGTCATCACTAGGTTCCCTAATAAAGTTCCACGGTTTCCAATATCATTTGTATGCCAACGACACCCAAATCTACTTCTCTGCACCAGACCTATCTCCTTCCTTGCTAACCCATGTCACTAACTGTCTTTCTCACATCCCTTCCTGGATGTCCTCTTACTACCTCAAGCTAAATCTCTCCAAAACTGAGCTCCTTATTTCCCCCCTTCTTCCAAAATCTCCACCCCCAATCTCTCTATAACTGTCGACAACTCCATCATTACCCCTACCCCACATGCCCGATGTCTCTGGGTCACATTTGACTCAGATCTTTCTTTCACTCCTCACATTCAGTCCTTGGCTAAAGCCTGCCGCTTCCACCTTAAAAACATCTCTAAAATGAGACACTTCCTTACACAAGACACAACTAAGATTTTAATCCAATCTCTCATCCTTTCCCACCTCGATTACTGCAATTCTGTCCTCTCTGGTCTCCCCACCTGCCACCTAGAGCCTTTACAATCCATAATGAATGCCTCTGCCAGGCATCTTCCTTACACCTCGCTCTTCATCTGCTGCACCTCTCTGCCAATCCCTTCACTGGCTTCCTCTTGCCTCCAGGATTAAACACAAAATTCTCACTCTGACATACAGCCCTCAATTGCACTGCTCCCCCCCTATATTTCAGACCTTGTCTCCAGATACTCTCCCTCCCGTCCCCTTTGCTCTGCTCATGACCTCCTACTCTCCTCTCTTGTTACCTCATCACACTCCCGGTTACAGGACTTCTCCAGACTGGCTCCCATCTTGTGGAACTCTCTGCCTCGCTCCACAAGACTCTCCCCTAGTTACAACAGTGCAACTCTTGGCAGGGCCCTCTACCCATTTGATCCATATCATTTTTTTGTTGTACTCCGCCTTTGATTATAGCGCTGCGGAATCTGTTGGCGCTCTACAAATAACTGATAATAATAATAATAAAGGTATGCTTTTTAACCAAGCATGCCAAGAAAATTAAAGAGACCGTTTACTCAAAAATGTTCTCCCCTTTAATTTGTTCCCAATTATGCACTTTACCTGCTGGAGTGTATTAAATTATTTCAAGTATTTCCATTACCCTTATATTGGCATTTGAAATAGTTGATTTAGCCTGTGGTGTCTCCACCGATACTGGAAGTTTTTGGCCTTAAGGCCAAGCTGTGTAAATACAGCCAATAGAAGAAAATACACTCCCAGTGGGGTATAGAAGAGATAAGGTAATACAATTTTAATTTTCCATTGTTTTCTCCAAATATTGGTGATTGGTTTACGGACAGATATAAGATAAAGAAGCATGTATATGTACACAATGTGATAAAGTAATGAGATCTGTTTATACCTACAAGCTCAATACATTGTATTAGGTTGTAGCTTTAAAACTCAAAATCAGCTTTTTTATATATACAAATAAACCTTAATAAAGCAAATCTCATACATTTTATACTCTGCAGCTGGTAAAAAAAATTGGAAACGCATTAAGGGAAAAACTATTTTAAAGTATACTGTTCCTTTAAGTACATTTGACAGAACTAAATTTACAATTCTCTTAAAATTGCTTGCTCTATCTGAACCATTAAAGTTTAATTTGGACTTTCATGTCCCACCTACCATGTAGACCCTATCCTTTATTAATACAGAGAAGACCTTGCAAACCTACTTGTGTTCACATCACCAGGCATTCACCAACCCTTATCTACTCTCTCACCCTCAGAAACAAAGACTGATGTCCTTTTTTTTTTTTTTTACCATTACACACATCGCCAGGCATTCTCCCACCCTTATGCACGCTCATCAGGTGCTCTTCCACTGATAGGTACATCTTCAGGCATTGTCCAGTTATACACACCCATCGAGCGCTCTCCCACCCTCAGACATACTTGCAGACCCACTAACCACCCTTGTATACAATCCCTTGTGTTTTGCTCTTACATTTATTCTTACACAAACATGCACTCTTCCTCCCTTATGCGTACACAAGAGCACACTCTTCCAACCTCACACACACACTCCTTCCACTCTTACATAAACACTGTGGCTCTCTCAAACTCTTATGCAGACATTATTTCATCCCCTTACGCACACCGCAAGGTATTCTTGTACTGAACACACATGCAGGCATTCTTCCCATAACTGCAAAAAAACTCCATACACTCTACTAGACCCAATACACTCTGCTAACTTTTAGGAATCTGGAACACTGATCCTTGAAGCCAATCTTTTCACCTCTATTTCCATGAAAAAAGACCTTCTATGGAATGTTATAATCCTTAAAGGGACATGAAACCCAAAAAAAATCTTTCATGATTTAGGTAGAACATACATACAATTTTAAATCAACTTTCCAGTTTACTTCTACTATCAAATTTGCTTCATTCTCTTGGTATCATTTGTTGAAGGAGCAGCAATGCACTTCTGGTTTCTAACTGAACACATGGGTGAGCCAATGACAATCAGTATATATATGCAGCCACCAATCAGCAGCTAGAACCTAGGATATTTGCTGCTCCTGAGCTTACCTAGATAAACCTTCCAGCAAATGATAAAAACAGAAGAAAGCAAATTAAATAATAGAAGTAAATTGAAAAGTTGTTCAAAATGGTATGCTCTGTCTAAATCATGAATTTCTTATTATGTGGAATAATTCAGCCCTGCTTATTAAAGGGTGGATTTTTTGAATTTATATCAGTACAATGCCATGATTGTACAGTCCTATGACATGTTATGTGTGGCGTATAGACGATATATACATATTTGATATCTATCTGTTCATGAGGCATTGGGTATTCTTATTTACCCGTTTCTTTCTATGTGCCTACCACTATGTGCTCACAAATGACCTAAAGATCTGGAATGGCGAGGAAAGGTTCATGAAGAAATATAGAACAATAATCTTTGAAGCCAGTTCCTAAGTATTTAGATAGATAAAGACCTATTGAGAATTGTTATATTCATTAAGGTGCTTATGTTTAGGAAATATCCACATTTATGGGGTTAAATAGTATATAAGCAATAGTTAACCTCTGATAGCTAAAGTCCTGTTGTGAAAATGCTATGCTTTTGCAGGCCTATGATTTCTTGCAAATTTGTGAGCTGCATGAACATTGCATTCTATCCCTTTATTACCCATTCCCTAGTTTTGCATAAGCAACACGGTTATATTAATATACTTTTTACCTCTGTGATTACCTTGTATCTAAGCCTCTTCTGACAGCCCCCTGATCACATGACTATTTATTTATTATCTATTGACTTGCATTAAGTACTGTGTTGTGCTAACTTTTAAATAACTCCTTGGGCGTGAACACAAACGACTAGATTACGAGTTTTGCGTAAGATCTGCTCGGTACTAACTTGCACGTTATTGTCACCACTCACTCCCCTACAGCGCTGGTATTACAGGTTTATAAAAACCCGGCGTTAACAGGCAAGAAGTGAGCGTAGAGCAAAATTGAGCTCCATACCGCACTCTAATACCAGCGCTGCTTAAAGCAACGGTGAGCTGGTTTTATGTGCTTGTGCACGATTTCCCCATAGACATCAATCGGGAGAGACGGCTGAAAAAAACGGTTCCCGTCTGTCTATGTAAGTCAATGTAAAATGGATTTGTGTGGATTTTTTTTCAAACACCCGAGATCTCGTAACTTTGATCCGTTCTATTTTGACATGAAAATTTTAAATCGTAAAAATAAATATTGTGTAGTGTTTGTATGAGTGTAAGTGTACTTTGTGTAATGTTTTTGAAGTGATTTGTGGATGTTTTTGTTAGCGGTATATCATTAACTACTGGATCTGGGTTTACGTTATGGATTTGAGCGGAGATGGTTATTTTTGTGGCGTTACGTAAACTCATAATACCAGCAGTTGTTAAAAAGCAGCGCGTTAAAAAGCAGCGCTATGAGGCTTTTTCACGCATAACGCACAACTCGTAATCTAGCCGTAAGTCTCCTAACCTAGCACCCCCTAACTTAACCCAAATTTTAAATACACTTACATAAAATAAAAAAATACGAACTACATTAAAAATAATAAACAATTACAAAAATGTTAAAAAAAACTAACACCTAGTTTTAGAGTTTTGCGGCCAAAGGGGTTAGCTACGGGTGTTTTTTTCCCCTGCACCTTTTAAATAACGCTGGTATTTAGAGTTCTCTGAAGGGCTGCGTTAGGCTCCAAAAAGGGAGCGTAGACCATAATTTACCGCCACTTCAACTCTCAATACCAGCGTTGCTTACGGTAGCGGCTAGCTGGAAAAATGTGCTCGTGCACGATTCCCCCATTCGAAACAATGGGGCAGTTTGAGCTGAAAAAAAACTAACACCTGCAAAAAAGCAGTGTTCAGCTCCTAATGCAGCCCCATTGTTTCCTATGGGGAAACAGTTTCTAAGTCTGCACCTAACACCCTAACATGTACCCCGAGTCTAAACACCCCTAACCTTACACTTATTAACCCCTAATCTGCCGCCCCTGCTATTGCTGACCCCTGCATTTTATTATTAACCCCTAATCTGTCGCTCCGTACACCGCCGCAACCTACATTATCCCTATGAACCCCTAATCTGCTGCCCCCAACATCGCCGGCACCTACATTATATCTATTAACCCCTAATCTGCCCCCCCAACATCGCTGCTACCTTACCTACACTTATTAACCCCAAATCTTCCAACCGGACCTCGCCGCCACTATAATAAATGTATTAACCCCTAAACCGCCTCACTCCCGCCTCGCAAACCCTATAATAAATTTTATTAACCCCTAATCTGCCCTCACTAACATCGCCGACAACTAACTTCAAGTATTAACCCCTAATCTGCCGACCGGACCTCACCGTTACTGTAATAAATGTATTAACCCCTAAAGCTAAGTCTAACCCTAACACCCCCCTAAGTTAAATATAATTTAAATCTAACAAAATAAATTATTTCTTATTAAATAAATTAATCCTATTTAAAGCTAAATACTTACCTGTAAAATAAACCCTAATATAGCTACAATATAACGAATAATTATATTGTAGCTATTTTAGGATTTATATTTATTTTACAGGCAACTTTGTATTTATTTTAACTAGGTACAATAGCTATTAAATAGTTATTAACTATTTAATAGCTACCTAGTTAAAATAATTACAAAATTACCTGTAAAATAAATCCTAACCTACGTTACAATTAAACCTAACACTACACTATCAATAAATTAATTAAATTAACTACCTACAATTACCTACAATTAAATCAACTAAACTAAATTACAAAAACAAACAAACTCTAAATTACAAAAAAAAACAAACACTAAATTACAAAAAATAAAAAAGATTACAAGAATTTTAAACTAATTACACCTACTCTAAGCCCCTAAAAAAATAACAAAGCCCCCCAAAATAAAAAAATGCCCTACCCTATTCTAAAATAAAAAGTTAACAGCTCTATTACCTTACCAGCCCTTAAAAGTGCCTTTTACGGGGCATGCCCCAAAGAAATCAGCTCTTTTGCCTGAAAAAAAAACATACAATACCCCCCAACATTTCAACCCACCACCCACATACCCCTAATCTAACCCACCCAAACCCCCCTTAAAAAACCTAACACTAAGCCCGTGAAGATCTCCCTACGTTGTATTCACCCAACCGGGTATCACCGATCCATCCAGAAGAGGGTCTGAAGTCTTCATCCTATCCGGCAAGAAGAGGTCCTCCAGAGGGTCCGAAGTCTTCATCCTATCCGGCAAGAAGAGGTCCTCCAGAGGGTCCAAAGTCTTCATCCAGGCGGCATCTTCTATCTTCTTCCATCCGGAGCGGGTCCATCTTGAAGCAGCCGACGCGGAGCCATCCTTCCTTGAAATTGAATCTGATTGGCTGATTTAATTAGCCAATCAGATTTTTCCTACCTTAATTCCGATTGGCTGATAGAATCCTATCAGCCAATCGGAATTTGAGGGACGCCATCTTGGATGACGTCATTTAAAGGAACCTTCATTTGTCGTTAGTCTGTCGGTGAGAAAGGATGGCTCCGCGTAGGCTGCTTCAAGATGGACCCCCTCCACTCCGGATGGAAGAAGATAGAAGATGCCGCCTGGATGAAGACTTTGGACCCTCTGGGGGACCTCTTCTTGCCGGATAGGATGAAGACTTTGGACAATCTGGAGGACCTCTTCTTGCCGGATAGGATGAAGACTTCGGACCCTCTTCTGGACGGATCGGTGATACCCGGCTGGGTGAATACAAGGTAGGGAGATCTTCAGGGGCTTAGTGTTAGGTTTTTTAAGAGGGGTTTGAGTGGGTTAGATTAGGGGTATGTGGGTGGTGGGTTGTAATGCTGGGGGGGGTATTGTATGTTTTTTTTTCAGGCAAAAGAGCTGATTTCTTTGGGGCATGCCCCGCAAAAGGCCCTTTTAAGGGCTGGTAAGGTAATAGAGCTGTTAACTTTTTATTTTAGAATAGGGTAGGGCATTTTTTTTATTTTAGGGGGCTTTGTTATTTTTTTAGGGGGCTTAGAGTATGTGTAATTAGTTTAAAATTCTTGTAATCTTTTTTTATTTTTTGTAATTTAGTGTTTGTTTGTTTTTGTAATTTAGTTTAGTTGATTTAATTGTAGGTAGTTTATTTAATTAATGTATTGGTAGTGTAGTGTTAGGTTTAATTGTAACTTAGGTTAGGATTTATTTTACAGGTAATTTTGTAATTATTTTAACTAGGTAGCTATTAAATAGTTAATAACTATTTTAATAGCTATTGTACCTAATTAAAATAAATACAAAGTTGCCTGTAAAATAAATATAAATCCTAAAATAGCTACAATATAATTATTCGTTATATTGTAGCTATATTAGGGTTTATTTTACAGATAAGTATTTATCTTTAAATAGGATTAATTTATTTAATAAGAAATAATTAATTTTGTTAGATTTAAATTATATTTAACTTTAGGGGGGTGTTAGGGTTAGATTTAGCTTTAGGGGTTAATACATTTATTATAGTAGCGGTGAGGTCCGGTCGGCAGATTAGGGGTTAATACTTGAAGTTAGGTGTCGGCGATGTTAGTGAGGGCAGATTAGGGGTTAATAAAATTTATTATAGGGTTTGCTAGGCGGGAGTGAGGCGGTTTAGGGGTTAATACATTTATTATAGTGGTGGTGAGGTCCGGTTGGAAGATTAGGGGTTAATAAGTGTAGGTAAGGTTGGGGGGGCAGATTAGGGGTTAATAAATATTATGTAGGTGTCGGCGGTGTTAGGGGCAGCAGATTAGGGGTACATAGGGATAATGTAGGTGGCGGCGGTGTCCGGTCGGCAGATTAGGGGTTAAAATTTTGTATTAGAGTGGCGGCGATGTGGGGGGCCTCGGTTTAGGGGTACATAGGTAGTTTATGGGTGTTAGTGTACTTTAGTGCACAGTAGTTAAGAGCTTTATAAACCGGCGTTAGCCCATGAAGCTCTTAATTCCTGACTTTTTTCTGCGGCTGGAGTTTTGTCGGTAGAGTTCTAACGCTCACTTCAGCCAAGACTCTAAATACCAGCGTTAGGCTGATCCCATTGAAAAGATAGGATACGCAATTGGCGTAAGGGGATCTGCGGTATGGAAAAGTCGTGGCTGGAAAGTGAGCGTTAGACCCTTTCCTGACTGACTCTAAATACCAGCGGGCGGTAAAAAGCAGCATTAGGAGCCCTTAACGCTGGTTTTGACAGCTACCGCAGAACTCTAAATCTAGGCGTTTATTACTAAAAAAAACTAATATTACTCAAAATAAAAAAAAACTAAAATTAAAAAAATATAGAAAACCTACATTACAGAAAATAACACAAAATGATCCAAAATAAAAAGTTATTCCTATTCTAATACCCCCATTAAAACAAAAAAGCCATTTAAAAATTAAAAAAACCCTAATCTAACAACAAACTACCAATAGCCCTTAAAGGGCCCTTTGTAGGGCATTGCCTTAAAGTTAACAGCTCTTTTGCCCTGAAAATAAACAAAGTATCCCCTAACATTATAACCTCCCCACCCAACCCCCCAAAATAAAAAAAACTAACAAAAAAAAACCAACTAATCTACCCATTGCCCCAAAAGGGCATTTGAAAGGGCAATCAGCTCTATTGCAGCCCATAAAAAAGCCCTAATCTAAAAAAAAAACCACCCCAAAAAAACTAACATTAACCCCAAAATAGGTACTCACGATTGATGAAGTCCGGCGATCAATCCTATTCCCGGCGGCGAAAGGTCTTCATCCAGGCGGCTCCATCTGCATCCATCGCAGGTCCATCTTCTATCTTCTTGGCGGAAGCGCAGAGCCGATGAGGTGGTCGTCGGAGGTGCGGAGCTGGATCGATTGTCGGAAAATTTCTCCATTCTGCGCGCGTAAGTCCTTGCGCTGAATATGTGATACCGACTGGTGACGCCAGTTTTATGAGAGTAAAAACTGTGGCCGACATGTAAAATATACGCATGTAACTTGTCTCCTGCGCCATATATGTGATACGCTCGTTTAGACTAAAAATTGTCAACGCTGGCTTTTGCGTCTGTCGCCACTTATGTGATTGCACCCCATATGTATATACTTACTGGCCTTGAGTAGAAGAAACATTTCTCAAACCCCTTGCACTGAAGAGAGTGATAGCTTCTATTGACTTCCCATTCTTGTTCCTGTATAGTGTCTTCATTATCTCTATATGCCTTATTGTTGTTCCTTGCATTCACAAAATAATACAGGCTTGCTACAGATATTGCCTAGCTGTACTTTTATTATACATTCCTTGTTTCTTTAGGCTTATAGGTCCTAGGGTGTTGGCATGTTGGTTCCCTATATCTGTTGTTAGATACTTAGCTCAGATATATTTTATACTTAGTTGATACATAGACACTACCTATGCATAGTTTTTATTAGCAGTCTGATGCCTTACAGCAAAAACTGGTATAATATAACTCAGGTGCACAAAACTGGTACAGCAGATATAAAAGGGAAGCATTTTGTGTGCTGTGTATGTTTAGACTGTATACACCAATTTTCATATAACTGCATGTAATAGACACTACTATAAAGAAGAATATGCACCGATACTAATCTTAAAATCCAGTATAAAACCTTTTAAAAACTTAATTAGAAGCTCACAATTTAGCACTGCTGATAAGGTTAGGCTGGGACACCCAGTGAAAGGGGCTTGGAAATCAGAAACAGCAGACACCCCCCCTATATGAAAAGACAGATTATACAAGCAGTAACCACAGGTATCTGTAGACATCAAACACTTGGGGCTTGGTTAGGTGTCTGAAAATCAGCACGTTATTAAAAAAAAAAAAGCAAAATGATAAATTTGTACAAAAAACTCCCAGATGGGCTATATTCATGGAAATATCTAGTGTACAATGTCCCTTTAAGAGTTCAACAGCTTCTAAAATATTTCAGGGCTGATTCATCTTGCAGTGCTCCTCATCTGTTGTGCTTGCTCTAGGTGTTTTTTGTTTTTAAACAACCTCTTACAATATTTGTATGTTTAAAGGGACATTGAAAACAAATCATAAGCTTTTACTTTCATATCTGAACATTTTGCAATGAATAATGCAGCTTTATTTTGTGAAATGAGAATTTTCTTATTGAATTTTGTATTAGTCCTGCAATAAACTATTGCTTCTATCGTTCAGGCTTTAGACGTGGTAACTTTATTTAATACTTTGTTCTAAAGTGTATTTTTCCTTTCCTACCAGTTGGTCCTTTGACCCCTTAATGACCAGACCATTTTTCAATTTTCTTACCCTTAATGACAATGGCTATTTTTACATTTCTGCGGTGTTTGTGTTTAGCTGTAATTTTCCTCTTACTCATTTACTGTACCCACACATATTATATACCGTTTTTCTCGCCATTAAATGGACTTTCTAAAGATACCATTATTTTCATCATGTCTTATAATTTACTAAAAAAAAAATAATAAAATATGAGGAAAAAATGGAAAAAAAACACACTTTTTCTAACTTTGACCCCCAAAATATGTTACACATCTACAATCACCAAAAAACACCCATGCTAAATAGTTTCTAAATTTTTTCCTGAGTTTAGAAATACCCAATGTTTACACGTTCTTTGCTTTTTTTGCAATTAATGGGGCAATACATACAAGTAGCACTTCGCTATTTCCAAACCACTTTTTTTCAAAATTAGCGCTAGTTACATTGGAACCCTGATATCTGTCAGGAATACCTGAATATCCCTTGACATGTATATATTTTATTTTTAGAAGACAACCCAAAGTATTGATCTAGGCCCATTTTGGTATATTTCATGCCACCAAAAAGAAAAGTTCACTTTTTCATAAAATTTGTCACAAACTTTAGGTTTCCCACTGAAATTATTTACAAACAGCTTCTGCAATTATGGCACAAATGGTTGTAAATGCTTCTCTGGGATCCCCTTTTTCAGAAATAACAGACTTATATGGCTTTGGGGTTGCTTTTTGGTAATTAGAAGGCCGCTAAATGCCGCTGCGCACCACACGTGTTTTATGCCCAGGAGTGAAGGGGTTAATTAGGGAGCTTGTAGGGAGCTTGTAGGGTTAATTTTAGCTTTAGTGTAGTGTAGTAGACAACCCCAAGTATTGATCTAGGCCCATTTTGGTATATTTTATGCCACCATTTCACCGCCAAATGCGAGCAAATAAAAAAAAAAAACTTTACATTTTTCACAATTTTAGGTTTCTCACTGAAATTATTTACAAACAGCTTGTGCTATTATGGCAGAAATTGTTGTAAAAGCTTCTCTGGGATCCCCTTTGTTCAGAAATAGCAGACTTATATGGCTTTGGCGTTGCTTTTTGGTAATTAGAAGGCCGCTAAATGCTGCTGCGCACCACACGTTAATTATGCCCAGCATGGGAAGGGGTTAAATTAGGTAGCTTGTAGGGAGCTTGCAGGGTTAATTTTAGAGATCAGCCTCCCACCTGACACATCCCACCCCCTGATCCCTCCCAAACAGCTCTCTTCCCTCCCCCACCCCACAATTGTTCCCGCCATCTTAAGTACTGGCAGAAAGTCTGCCAGTACTAAATAAAAGAGGTTTTTTTTTTTAAATAAAAATAATAAAATATTTTAGCTGTGATGGACCCCTGCCTTAGCCCCAACCTCCCTGATCCCCCCTCCAGCTCTCTAACCCTCTCCCCTACCTAATTACCGCCATCTTGGGTACTGGCAGCTGTCTGCCAGTACCCAGTTTGGCCCCAAAACCCCCCCAAAAAGTATTTTTATTTTATTTTTAACTTAAAAACTATTTCTGTAGTGTAGCAGCCCCCCCCCCACAATACCCTCACCCCCTCCCCCTCCCAAATCCTTTTATATTTAAAAACATTTTTTTACCTTTTTCTCCCTTTCTGCCCTCATCATACCTCCCAACATTTCAAAATTCAAAAGAGGGACACCCCCACCCCCCGCGGCAAAAAAATTGAAATGTGGTGGGTGGAGCTTAAAAAATCATAAGACCAAAGTAATATAAATAAAATTCTAAATAAATTCATATTTTTTTTTTTTTTTTTTTATTGAAACCATCTTTTATTTGACAAAAGTGCATATTACATCAATATAAACAAAGGCTTGAGACCCAACAATACTTTACAGATCGCACATTAATATACAGAAATATTTCACTGAAAGATGGCTTATTTTTTTTTTTTTAAACAAACATTTAAAACAACAGGAACAGTAATTCTGGTCATTTGCTTTCAAAATTACTATTAGTTATCAGTATCTCCAATAATCTAATCTGATGCTTTAAATCTTGTCTCTTGCTTACTCATCGATGTTACTAGTGCTATTGTAAAAATCTCTCTCCTTATGCTACTATCTTTAACTATATAGGTATTTAGGTTGTAGAGGCGGTAGATTTGTTAAAGTCATCCCAAAGGAATCTCATATTATGAAAGAACTCTAATCTATTTCTTTTCATATAACCATATTCCTCAAGACATAGCATCTCCTCAACCTTTTCTAACCACATCTGTCCTGTCAGTAAGGTTGAAGTTTTCCACTGTACTGCTATCAAGGATTTTGCACTATTTATTCCTATTTGCAACAGCTGTCTCCGGAGTTTGCATGGCACTTTCGGGTGTTGATTGAGTAATACTATGTGGGGTGTTAAAGTAAGGCCTGGGATCAGTCCTTTTCTAAAGTGGATTTCTATAAAATTCCATAGTTGTGTAAGTGTATCGCACTCCCACCACATGTATATATAACTGCCTTTTAATCTACAACCTCTCCAGCACCTGTCGGAGGAGGGCGGGTAAATAGATTGTAATCTTGCCGGGGTTAAATACCATCGGGTTAAGACCTTGAAATTGAGTTAGAGTATTTTGGGTGCAGTGGAGGTTTATTTAGTGTGTTTAAATATCGTGCCCCATGTCTTGTCACTCAGTGTCTCGTTCAGTTCTCTGTGCCATTTGGTAGTATACGTGGGGAGTTCAATCTCAGTGTGAGATTGTAGTATTGCTAACAACCAAAGAGAGAAAGTGGGAAACTAACACCAATACCGAACAAAAACTTGTAATTCATAAAGAGTATACCCAAAGCCAAATGGCCTCATTCACAGTGTGACCCTGTAATACCAGATTCAAAGTTTAATTTCACTTAAGCGGTCAAAAGAAGTAATGTCAGTGGTATCCAGACACAATTCCCAATTTCTGCAGTGACGGAGACTGTAACAATCAATTCAGTATGCAGCTATAAACGGGTGTCTCACCACCCAAAGCAGAGTCCCATCACACTTACATAATACTGGGTAACATTCATTGCCGCTGACAGGTGTAGAGCCCTTCTCGTGTTACTCACTTGGCGCTTGTTCCTATCGGCGTTCGGCGTCATCTCCCCCTTCGCTCAGTGCTGCTCAGGTCCCGCCCTCCTCCTGGGTACTTCCGCGGGTAGAGCCGACATCCGTGTCGTCATGGGTGAACCGCCAATCCGAGCGCTCCAATATCGGGAATCGGAGAGTAACACAGGCTGCGTGTGAAAAATCCTCTGTATCCAGCTGTAATCCGGTCACACTGGCTTAACGTAGTAGGGGTATACAAATTGTAGGTCAGGCAGGTGCTGGTGCTCAAACAGGCAAATGACAAAGTACCAGTAAACAAAAAGAGCAAAACCAGCAAATAAAGTAAAACGTAACGTTTATTCCAATACTTTAAAAACAGGATCAGAGTGACATCCTATGAGAATGATTAACACCTCGGGGCTGGCAGGCTTACGCGTTTCGGCATTGCGCCGTAGTCATAGCATAGTATGCCAGTCCCAGGCGTGCAATTTATACACAGTTCCATTATTCTATTGGCTAAAAAAATAGATAGAAGGACATGTGGTTAAAACAAAACACGCCCACAAATAACCGTGAGTGATTAGTGTATTACAGAAATAACATGATGAAGATACATAAATAGATTAATAGATTAATAAGTGCATACTGGAATATAAGTCAAGTTCAAAGACAAATTCAAATTAATGAGGATAGTCAACTAGGCATATATACGCACATATGTTAACTCGACATATATATATACATATCTTTACTATTATGTGATGTTCACACTGTATACTTACAAATGATTACAAAATAATAATAATCAAAATTCATAATGGTTCATAGAGGGATATATATGAAGGCATCAATAAATATATATATTAAACCTATGGCTATAAAGGCTAAAATAAACCCCATATATGCAGAAGCCTAGATTAAAATAATGAATGGTAAGTAAACTGGAATAACCTCCACTTTGGGGGAAGAACCACAGACAACAGTAGCCTAATACTATTGGCAAGACAAATTGTATATATATGTAATAATATGCACGTGTGAGTGTCAAATAATGAAATATATAACACTTTATTACATATACGTATATATAAAAGAGTATACATATAAATATAAAGTCCTCATAGGAGACTAGCCACATGCTAGTCAGTGGGATAAATTGTAGTAATGGATACCTAACTAATTGAATAAATAAAGAGACAACCATACACATCCATAGATGTATATATATATGTGTATGCATGCATATGATAAAGGGTTTTGGATTTTGATTTTGGAGAGATGAAAATTCCATAAGATACCTATATAGACTGGAATTGATAGGCCCAAACATTATACAACATATCAGATAACTGTTTGATCATTCCCAGTAGTTAATGAGATCAAACTCAGAATTTAAGCCTTTAGGTACTTTAGTTTCTAGTTTAAAAATCCATAGCATTTCTCTTTTATTTAGCAGGGTCTCTCTATTTCCCCCTCTGCGTGGTCGGGGTATCATGTCAATGGGCTGCCATGAGAAACAGGACAAATCTTGGTTGTGAAACTTGGCAAAATAATTCACTATAGGAGTGGTGGCCTTTCCAACTCGTATAGTAGATAGATGTTCTCTCACCCTGGACCTTATGTCCCTAGTGGTGAGACCAACATACTGCTTACCACATTTTGTGCATGTTATACAATAGATAACAAATTCAGATGTACAATTGAGACAGACATTAATCTCATAAGTTTTACCAGTCACAGTAGAACTAAAGTGGTCTGCTACAATGAGGTATTCACAGGCTCCACATCTTGAGCTCCCACATCTATATGATCCCTTGCTCGTTAACCAAGCACTGCCTGTAGACATTGGTTTTTTAAGGACTGTGGGGGCTAGTATATTCCCTAATGTACGATTTCTACGATAGGAACATCTTAGTCCATTCTGGACGCAACCAGTTAATCTGTCGTCAGCAATGAGCATGTTAAAATGTTTCTTTACAATATTAACCACTTGCTCATATTGGTTACTATAGTCCGTTACAAACGTTACTCCATTGTTGACAACAGTAGTGGATTTTTGGGGTTTATCCATTAACATCTCAGTTCTGTTTAGCCTAGAGACCTCCCCATAGGCTCTGCGTATAGCCTTACGTGGATAACCTCTTCTCCTGAGTCGGCCACAGACTTCTTCCATCTTTGTCTTACAATCAGGATCCTCGGAGCAGTTCCGCTTTGCCCTAATGAGCTGTACCTTTGCAATTGCGTAAGGTACAAATTTGGGATGACAGCTAGTGGCGTGCAAAACGGAATTGCCCGAAATAGGCTTCCTGTACAGACTGGTGGTAACTTGGCCCCTATCAGTACCACTTAATGTTATGTCCAGATAATTGATACAATTCTGATGGGTCTCAAACGTGAATTGTTTACCCACATCATTAATGTTGAGGTAATCAACAAACGATGTGAGTTCACTTGGATCTCCCTCCCAGACAATGATCAAATCGTCAACGAATCGACGATAAAAAGCAATATTGTGCCTGTACCTATTAGTATCTCCAAAGACGTGGGACAGCTCCCACCAGCCCATAAATAGGTTGGCATAGGAGGGGGCAAATTTGGCCCCCATAGCCGTCCCACGTCTCTGGAGATAGAAGGTATTTTCAAATTCAAAGAAATTGTGTGTCAGAAGAAACTTAAGGACACGTAGAATGTATGTCTGGAAGCCACATGTGAGATCTGACCATTCCCTGAGAAAGTAGGCAACCGCCTCCATCCCTTTATCATGGAGGATGGAGGAGTATAGGGCAACAACATCTATGGTAGCCCACCTGTGGGTCCCAGTCACCCACTCAAAATCTCTCATAAGATTAACCAAGTGTTTTGTATCTCTGAGCTGACTTGGAAGGGCTACTACAAATGGCTGAAGGATCATATCTAACCATTGAGATAAATGCTCGAAAAGTGATCCTATTCCGCTAACGATCGGGCGACCTCTGACATTTGTCAAGGACTTGTGCACCTTCGGGAGATGGTGGAAGGCTGGTGTTACAGGGTTAGCAACATATAGATAACCCACCGTATCATGGTCAAGAAACCCTTCTTCCAATCCATCATCCAGAAGGTGCCCAAGCTCTTTTTGGAAGCGAGTGGTAGGATTAGTTGACAGAACGCTGTAAGAGTCACTGTCCTCTAATTGACGAATTGCTTCATTGATGTATTGATCCTTATCTAGGACCACCACAGAGCCCCATTTGTCCGCATTGCGGATGACAATGTCTATATTGCTTGCTAACTCTTGGAGGGCCTTTAATTCGTCCCTACTTAGGTTATTCCTTGACTTATTTGTTGACTCTGAAAGAGTTTTTAGATCTCGCGTAACTCTATCATAGAAATTTTCAATTATGCCCCCCTACTGTGTATGGGATAGAATTTAGATGGTGGTTTCATGCTTTTTACTTTACTGGTCTGGGTAATGGTAATAGAGTTATCGCCTTCCTTTTGGAGGTTAGATAAAGTAATCAAGTCACATGACTCAGAGAAAGTTAGATTGGTATTCAAGTCTGTGGTGACCCATTTACCATTCGTGACAGCGGGGGGTTCAGCAACACCAACTCCTGAAAAATGACACTTTAAGGTAAGATTACGTACTAGTCGATTCACATCGACAATTGTTTTAATTAAATTAAAGTTGGTAGAAGGAACAAACCCCAAACCTTTGCCAAGTACACTAAGCTGGGTATCAGTAAGAACTGTATTAGACAGATTAATAACGCAGTCTATTTGTACTTCGACTGTTGTTTGTCTCTCAGGTTGTAACCCTGTTTCTCTGAACTGCGGTTCCCCCCTCTGTCCGGTTTGCTCTGAGGACGGGAAAAAACCTGTTCTAATTGAGACTGGTCTCTTGCAGACTGTGTAGATATACCCTGTTGTGTTTGTGCATCCAAATTACTTGTAGTGTTAGTGTTATTTGGCAGGGTTTTGGTTGTACTAGCTATGTATTTATTAGAGTTAGAGTTGTTCTTGGATCTTACTGACTGTGTAGAATTTGTCAGGGGATTTTCAGTAGTGTTATATATATGTATACTCTTTTATATATACGTATATGTAATAAAGTGTTATATATTTCATTATTTGACACTCGCACGTGCATGTTATTACATATATTGTTACATATATATACAATTTGTCTTGCCAATAGTATTAGGCTACTGTTGTCTGTGGTTCTTCCCCCAAAGTGGAGGTTATTCCAGTTTACTTACCATTCATTATTTTAATCTAGGCTTCTGCATATATGGGGTTTATTTTAGCCTTTATAGCCATAGGTTTAATATATATATTTATTGATGCCTATTTTGTAATCATTTGTAAGTATACAGTGTGAACATCACATAATAGTAAAGATATGTATATATATATGTCGAGTTAACATATGTGCGTATATATACCTAGTTGACTATCCTCATTAATTTGAATTTGTCTTTGAACTTGACTTATATTCCAGTATGCACTTATTAATCTATTAATCTATTTATGTATCTTCATCATGTTATTTCTGTAATACACTAATCACTGTGTTCTCTCACGGTTATTTGATAGCTACCCTTGTGGGCGTGTTTTGTTTTAACCACATGTCCTTCTATCTATTTTTTAGCCAATAGAATAATGGAACTGTGTATAAATTGCACACCTGGGACTGGCAAACTATGCTATGACTACGGCGCAATGCCGAAACGCATAAGCCTGCCAGCCCCGAGGTGTTAATCATTCTCATAGGATGTCACTCTGATCCTGTTTTTAAAGTATTGGAATAAACGCTACGTTTTACTTTATTTGCTGGTTTTGCTCTTTTTGTTTACTGGTACATTGTAGTATTGCTCGCATCTTTGAAAGGGAGTGTGGAATTGGCGTGTTAGCATAACAAATCTTTTCGAAGGGAGTCAATTGTCTTAAGAAATCAGCTTTGTGTGTAGATGTGTTGATGAAATGTTCAAGTTGCATATATTTTAACCATGGGTAATACACTCCATTGGCTATTTCTTTTATTGCATCCCTGTTTAGCAATTTACCCTCTCTGAGGAATTCCTTCAAAGGGGTCGTATGTCCCCACTCCGCTGTTCTTTGGTAATTTCTATCTAATCCTCCTGTGAGTTCTGCATTTAATGGAATCGGGAAGAGTGGAGATCTGGGGCCAGATATAAATCTTCTCTTTTGAACTAATATGTCCCATTCTTGGAAAAAATGTTGGTGTATTGGTAGTGTCGAACATTGTGGGGGTCTCAGTGTTTTGGGCACCCAACATAGGGCCCCAACTGAAGGGACTTTTAATATATGAGAGTCAATCGCTGTCCAAGCATTTTGACCTGATGTTATGTGCCAATCTAAGACCCTTTGTAGTATTATTGCGTCTATATAAATTTTTATCTCTGGAAGGCCGAGTCCCCTGTTATTGTAGGCCTATACATTGTCGCTTTGTTTACTCGGGGCTTGCATGTGCCCCATACAAATCTATTGATATGCTTTTGAATTTGGGTAAGGAACCATTTAGGTATAGCTATAGGCAGGGCTTGAAGGATGTATAAAATTCTAGGCAATGTCATCATCTTGATGCATTGTACCCTACCCCACCAAGATATAGGTTTACCTGTCCATTCTATTCCGTAATGATTGTAATAAAGTCTCATATTTTTTTTTAAAAAGGGTTTTCTGGTTTGGAGATAGATATATTCCTAAGTATTTGAGGGCATCCATTTGGAGCTTCAGTGGGCATACTTCTGATAATCTCAAAAATGTGTCTCTTCTAAGGGAGATGTTTAGTAGTTCTGATTTGGTGTGATTAACCGCAAAATTGGAGCATTTCCCAAAACTATCTAATTCCTTCATAATCGCTACTAGGGAGTGGGGCAGGTCAGTTATTGTAAAGAGGACATCATCTGCGTAGAGCACGATTTTAAAGCTATGGAGGCCAACTTCTACGCTTTTTATTAAATGGTTGTCGCGCACATGAGATGCCAATACCTCCATTGTTAGTACAAACAATAAGGGTGACAAGGGACAGCCCTGCCTAGTACCGTTGCTTATCAAGAATGAGTTTGACAAAACACCATTAGTTTTTACCTTTGCCGTAGGATGTGCGTATAGGCTAAATATTCTATTGAGCATGTGAGGACCTATCCCTATTTCTATCAATGTTTCTTTGAGGAATTGCCAATCAAGCCTATCAAAGGCCTTCTCGGCATCTGTTGCCAAGAAGACCGTCGGAATTTTATGGTGTTTAACATATGACATGAGGGTCAGGGCTCTGATAGTATTATCCCTAGCTTCTCTTTGAGGGATGAAACCTACTTGGTCTGTATGAATAATATCTATAAGTAATTTGTTTAGTCTATTTGCTATAATTTTACCTAGAATTTTAAAGTCTACGTTTAATAGGGAAATGAGTCTATAGTTTTTGGGATCTGTGGGAATTTTATCCGGTTTCAAGATAACTGATATATGAGCTTGTTGCATTGCAATAGGCAGAGGGTTACCCCCATCAATAGATTGGAATAGTGTAAGGAGGTGTGGTGCTAGGGAGGATCTAAACATTTTATAGTACAGGTTGGTGAACCCGTCTGGGCCTGGGCTTTTCCCTGAAGGTAGGTCTTTTATAATGGAGAGAACTTCTGGTAACGTGATAGGGGTTTCAAATTCTTCTTTTAGTGATGTCTGAATTTTGGGGAGATTCGCTTCTTTTATATCATTTTTGATGTTGCTGATTCTGTCTGGGGATTGGCTTGTTCGGATGTTATATAAATCTTTGTAATATGTGCCAAAATGCTCTGCAATTTCTTTGCTATCTATCAAAGTATGGCCTAGAGGTGTTATCAATTTATTAATGTGTGATTTCACTTTCTGTTCATTAAGAAGCCTAGCAAGTTTTGGACCTGCTCTATTGCCTTCATAGAAGTAAAAATTTTTAAGTGCTAGAGCTTTTCTCTGTGCTTCCTTCGTCAGAATCTTATTAATGTCCTGTCTTAATTTGGTTATTTGCAATAACAATGTTGTGTCAGTGGGGAGATTTTTATGTTTTAATTCGAGCTCATTTAGACAGTTTGTCAATGTCTGAATAGAGGAGTTGTATTGTTTTTTTCATTTTGGCCTTTTGTTTCAAACATTCTCCTCTAATATATGCCTTATGCGCCTCCCAAATGAAACTTGGTTGTGTTTCATTATTATTATTAAATAGAAAGTATTCTGTAATTGCTTTTTGTAACACTGAATGAACCGGAGGGTAATGTAGGAGTGAATTATCCATTCTCCATATAAAGGGTATTATAGGTGTATCCGGCCATTCCAGGTCTATAAGAACAGCGGAGTGGTCAGACCATGCCGTAGCGCTGATCTCTGTGTCTTTTAGGAGAGATAGGTGATTCCTATCAAGAAATATGTCATCAATACGGGTATATGAGGTCCAAGGATGTGAATAGAATGTGTAGTTCCGTTGTTTTGGGTGTTGTATTCTCCACACGTCTATTAAACCTAGTGATTCAATTAGTGTATAGGCTGTGTTTGGTGCTCGTGACTTTGTCTGTTCACGTTTTGAGGAAGAGTCAAGCACTGGGTCTAGAGTAGTATTAAAATCCCCTCCCATTATCAACAAACCTTTTTTGTGTTCTAAAATGAGCGTTAGCAGTGTATGGAAGAATTTTCGTCTATGGCTCAGAGGAGCATACACATTAACCTATGTAACAGGTCTATTAAACAGGAGACCAACTAGTATTAAGATTCTACCCTCGTTGTTCGTTACTTTATTATGTAATTGAAAATGTAGATTTCTTTCATGTAATTAGCAAGAGTCCATGAGCTAGTGACGTATGGGATATACATTCCTACCAGGAGGGGCAAAGTTTCCCAAACCTTAAAATGCCTATAAATACACCCCTCACCACACCCACAAATCAGTTTTACAAACTTTGCCTCCTATGGAGGTGGTGAAGTAAGTTTGTGCTAGATTCTACGTTGATATGCGCTCCGCAGCAGGTTGGAGCCTGGTTTTCCTCTCAGCGGGCAGTGAATGTCAGAGGGATGTGAGGAGAGTATTGCCTATTTGAATGCAATGATCTCCTTCTACGGGGTCTATTTCATAGGTTCTCTGTTATCGGTCGTAGAGATTCATCTCTTACCTCCCTTTTCAGATCGACAATATACTCGTATATATATACCATTACCTCTGCTGATTTTCGTTTCAGTACTGGTTTGGCTTACTACAACATGTAGATGAGTGTCCTGGGGTAAGTAAGTAAGCTTATTTTCTGTGACACTCTAAGCTATGGTTAGGCACTTTTTTATAAAGTTCTAAATATATGTATTCAAACATTTATTTGCCTTGACTCAGGATGTTCAACATTCCTTATTTTCAGACAGTCAGTTTCATATTTGGGATAATGCATTTGAATCAATCATTTTTTCTTACCTTAAAAAATTTGAATTTTTCCCTGTGGGCTGTTAGGCTCGCGGGGGCTGAAAATGCTTCATTTTATTGCGTCATTCTTGGCACAGACTTTTTTGGCGCAAAATTTTTTTTCTGTTTCCGGCGTCATACGTGTCGCCGGAAGTTGCGTCATTTTTTGACGTTTTTTTGCATCAAAAGTGTCGGCGTTCCGGATGTGGCGTCATTTTTGGCGCCAAAAGCATTTAGGCGCCAAATAATGTGGGTGTCTTATTTGGTGCTAAAAAATATGGGCGTCATTTTTGTCTCCACATTATTTAAGTCTCATTATTTATTGCTTCTGGTTGCTAGAAGCTTGTTCACTGGCATTTTTTTCCCATTCCTGAAACTGTCATTTAAGGAATTTGATCAATTTTGCTTTATATGTTGTTTTTTCTATTACATATTGCAAGATGTTCCACGTTGCAACTGAGTCAGAAGATACTTCAGGAAAATCGCTGCCCGGTGCTGGAGCTACCAAGCTAAGTGTATCTGCTATAAACTTTTGGTATCTGTTTCTCCAGCTGTTGTTTGTATTGAATGTCATGACAAACTTGTTAATGCAGATAAAATTTCCTTTAGTACTGTTACATTACCTGTTGCTGTTCCGTCAACATCTAATTCTCAGAGTGTTCCTGATAACATAAGAGATTGTATTTTTAAATCCATTAAGAAGGCTATGTCTGTTATTTCTCCTTCTAGTATACATAAAAGTCTTTTAAAACTTCTCTTTTTTCAGATGAATTTTTAAATGAACATCATCATTCTGATACTGATAATGGTTCTTCTGGTTCAGAGGTTTCTGTCTCAGAGGTTGATGCTGATAAATCTTCGTATTTGTTCAAGATGGAATTTATTCGTTCTTTACTTAAAGAAGTATTAATTGCATTAGAAATAGAGGATTCTGGTCCTCTTGATACTAAATCTAAACGTTTAAATAAGGTTTTTAAATCTCCTGTAGTTATTCCAGAAGTGTTTTCTTTCCCTGATGCTATTTCTGAAGTAATTTCCAGGGAATGGAATAATTTGGGTAATTCATTTACTCCTTCTAAAACGTTTTAAGCAATTATATCCTGTGCCATCTGACAGATTAGAGTTTTGGGACAAAATCCCTAAGGTTAATGGGGCTGTCTCTACTCCTGCTATATTTTTAGCGGATGTTGCTGCAGCTTCAACTTTTTGGTTAGAAGCTTTAGCGCAACAAGTAACAGATCATAATTCTTATAGCATTATTATTATTCTATAACATGCTAATAATTTTATTTGTGATACCATCTTTGATATCATTAGAGTTGATGTCAGGTATATGTCTCTAGCTATTTTAGCTAGAAGAGCTTTATGGCTTAAAACTTGGAATGCTGATATGTCTTCTAAGTCAACTTTGCTATCCCTTTCTTTCCAGGGTAATAAATTATTCGGTTCTCAGTTGGATTCTATTATCGCAACTGTTACTGGAGGGAAGGGAACTTTTTTAACAAAGGATAAAAAATCTAAAGGTAAATTTAGGTCTAATAATCGTTTTTGTTCCTTTCCTCACAACAAGGAACAAAAGCCTGATCCTTCATCCTCAGGAGCGGTATCAGTTTGGAAACCATTTCCAGTTTGGAATATATCCAAGCCTTATAGAAACCCAAAGCCAGCTCCTAAGTACCCATGAAGGTGCGGCCCTCATTCCAGCTCAGCTGGTATGGGGCAGATTACGTTTTCTTCGAAGAAATTTGGATCAATTCCGTTCACAATCTCTGGTTTCAGAACATTGTTTCAGAAAGGTACAGAATTGGCTTCAAGTTAAGGCCTCCTGCAAAGAGATTTTTTTCTTTCCCGTGTCCCAGTAAACCCAGCAAAGGCTCAGCATTTCTGAAATGTGTTTCAGATCTAGAGTTGGCTGGAGTAATTATGCCAGTTCCAGTTCTGGAACAGGGGCTGGGGTTTTATTCTATCTCTTCATTGTACCAAAGAAGGTCAAATCCTTCAGACCAGTTCCGGATCTATCAATATTGAATCATTATGTAAGGATACCAACATTCAAGATGGTAACTGTAGGACTATCCTGCCTTTTGTTTAGCAAGGGCATTATATGTCTACAATAGATTTACAGGATGCATATCTGCATATTCCGATTCATCCAGATCACTTTTAGTTTCTGAGATTCTCTTTTTAGACAAGCATTACCAGTTTTGTGGCTCTACCGTTTGGCCTAGCATCAGCTCCAAGAATTTTTTCAAAGGTTCTCGGTGCCCTTCTGTCTGTAATCAGAGAACAGGGTATTGGTATTTCCTTATTTTGGACGATATCTTGGTACTTGCTCAGTCTTCACATTTCGCAGAATCTCATACGAATCGACTTGTGTTGTTTCTTCAAGATCATGGTTGGAGGATCAATTTACCAAAAAGTTAATTGATTCCTCAGACAAGGGTAACCTTTTTAGGTTTCCAGATAGATTCAGTGTCTATGACTCTGTCTTTGTCAGACAAGAGAAGTCTAACATTGATATCAGCTTGTCAAAACCTTCAGTCACAATCATTCCCTTTGGTAGCCTTATGCATGGAAATTTTAGGTCTTATGACTGCTGCATCGGACGTGTTCTCCTTTGCTCGTTTTCACATGCGACCTCTTCAGCTCTGTATGCTGAACCAGTGGTGCAGGGATTACACAAAGATATCTCAATTAATATCTTTAAACCGATTATACGACACTCTCTGACGTGGTGGACAGATCACCATCGTTTAGTTCAGGGGGCTTCTTTGATCTTCCGACCTGGACTATAATCTCAACAGATGCAAGTCTTTCAGGTTGGGGAGCTGTGTGGGGGTCTCTGACGGCACAAGGGGTTTGGGAATCTCAGGAGGTGAGATTACTGATCAATATTTTGGAACTCCGTGCAATTTTCAGAGCTCTTCAGTCTTGGCCTCTTCTGAAGAGAGAGTTGTTCATTTGTTTTCAGATAGACAATGTCACAACTGTGGCATACATCAATCATCAAGGAGGGACTCACAGTCCTCTGGCTATGAAAGAAGTATCTCGAATTTTGGTTTGGGCGGAATCCAGCTCCTGTCTAATCTCTGCGGTTCATATCCCAGGTATAGACAATTGGGAAGCGGATTATCTCAGTCGCCAAACGTTGCATCCGGGCGAATGGTCTCTTCACCCAGAGGTATTTCTTCAGATTGTTCAAATGTGGGAACTCCCAGAAATAGATCTGATGGCTTCTCATCTAAACAAGAAACTTCCCAGGTATCTGTCCAGATCCCGGGATCCTCAGGCGGAGGCAGTGGATGCATTATCACTTCCTTGGAAGTATCATCCTGCCTATATCTTTCCGCCTCTAGTTCTTCTTCCAAGAGTATTCTCCAAGATTCTGAAGGAATGCTCGTTTGTTCTGCTGGTAGCTCCAGCATGGCCTCACAGGTTTTGGTATGCGGATCTTGTCCGGATGGCCTCTTGCCAGCTGTGGACTCTTCCGTTAAGACCAGACCTTCTGTCGCAAGGTCCTTTCTTCCATCAGGATCTCAAATCCTTAAATTTTAAGGTATGGAGTTTGAACACTTGATTCTTGGTCAAAGAGGTTTCTCTGACTCTGTGATTAATACTATGTGACAGGCTCGTAAATCTGTATCTAGAGAGATATATTATAGAGTCTGGAAGACTTATATTTCTTGGTGTCTTTCTCATCATTTTTCTTTGCATTCTTTTAGAATACCGAGAATTTTACAGTTTCTTCAGGATGGTTTAGATAAAGGTTTGTCCGCAAGTTCCTTGAAAGGACAAATCTCTGCTCTTTCTGTTCTTTTTCACAGAAAGATTGCTAATCTTCCTGATATTCATTGTTTTGTACAAGCTTTGGTTCGTATAAAACCTGTCATTCAGTCAATTTCTCCTCCTTGGAGTTTGAATTTGGTTCTGGGGGCTCTTCAAGCTCCTCCTTTTGAACCCATGCATTCTTTGGTCATTAAATTACTTTCTTGGAAAGTTTTGTTTCTTTTGGCCATCTCTTCTGCCAGAAGAGTCTCTGAATTATCTGCTCTTTCTTGTGAGTCTCCTTTTCTGATTTTTCATCAGGATAAGGCGGTGCTGCAAACTTCTTTTGAATTTTTTACCTAAGGTTGTGAATTCTAACAACATTAGTAGAGAAATTGTGGTTCCTTCATTATGTCCTAATCCTATGAATTCTAAGGAGAAATCATTGCATTCTTTGGATGCTGTTAGAGCTTTGTAATATTATGTTGAAGCTACTAAGTCTTTCCGAAAGACTTCTAGTCTATTTGTCATATTTTCCGGTTCTAGAAAAGGCCAGAAAGCTTCTGCCATTTCTTTGGCATCTTGGTTGAAATCTTTATTTCATCATGCCTATGTCGAGTCGGGTAAAACTCCGCCTTGAAGGATTACAGCTCATTCTACTAGGTCAGTTTCTACTTCCTGGGCGTTTAGGAATGAAGCTTCGGTTGATCAGATTTGCAAAGCAGCAACTTGGTCCTCTTTGCATACTTTTACTAAATTCTACCATTTTGATGTGTTTTCTTCTTCTGAAGCAGTTTTTGGTAGAAAAGTACTTCAGGCAGCGGTTTCAGTTTGAATCTTCTGCTTATGTTTTCATTAAACTTTATTTTGGGTGTGGATTATTTTCAGCAGGAATTGGCTGTCTTTATTTTATCCCTCCCTCTCTAGTGACTCTTGCGTGGAAAGATCCACATCTTGGGTAGTCATTATCCCATACGTCACTAGCTCATGGACTCTTGCTAATTACATGAAAAAAAACATAATTTATGTAAGAACTTACCTGATAAATTCATTTCTTTCATATTAGCAAGAGTCCATGAGGCCCACCCTTTTTTTTTTGTGGTGGTTATGATTTTTTTGTATAAAGCACAATTATTCCAATTCCTTATTTTTTATGCTTTCGCACTTTTTTCTTATCACCCCACTTCTTGGCTATTCGTTAAACTGATTTGTGGGTGTGGTGAGGGGTGTATTTATAGGCATTTTAAGGTTTGGGAAACTTTGCCCCTCCTGGTAGGAATGTATATCCCATACGTCACTAGCTCATGGACTCTTGCTAATATGAAAGAAATGAATTTATCAGGTAAGTTCTTACATAAATTATGTTGTTTGTGGAATAAGGTGCTAACCCCTTGTTTTTTAATATGGTATGCGTTATGGAAGCCTATCGGGAACTCTTTTGATTTAAGGGTGGGTTCTTCTCCGGCAACAAAATAAGTTTCCTGGAGGAACACGATCAAGTGAGAGTATTTCGCAAGGTGTTTAAGGGCCACCTAGCGTTTTGTTGGGGAGTTAAGTCCCTTTGCATTCTGTGATATTATGATCTTAGGGGTCATCATGTCTATGATTCTGGGGAATTTTAAATTTATGTAAGGATTGGCTTACCTGCCGGAGACAGCTGTGCAAGTGTTTGATGTATCTTACATAAAATTGTCCTGAATAGAAGGCTTCTAATAGGATAAGGTGTTCAAAACAAAAAGAACAGACCACTTCTCTACTTGGAAATCTAAGGGCAATAAGCGAATAAGCATATTTGACCAGTATGACATACATATAGCAACGCAAACTTAAACAAGACAAACAATAACAAATATTCAAATTACTCATTGCAAATATTAACTAGTAATCTAACTGGTTTCAATACAGACTATGAATAATCTGTGAGTGGATGGGGGGTTAAGACTGATGGTATTGCCTTTCCACTCTAAAATGGGTACTAAAGATTTCTTTCATGTAAATTATGATAGCTATTACACTCAACTGGTTTTACAGTTCTAAAGCTAGTTATCTTCTACTAACAGCCTACATAAAAGGGCTTTTTTTTAAAATTATTCCAACAGATTTAAAAGGAATAGACATCAAGTTTCATCTGCTGAGCGTGAAGTAGAAGCAAGATCCAATGCCTCAGTATTTCTTCTCTTATGCGGCATTGTGGACCAGTTCCTTCACTGAGATTTAGGTGCTGTTGGACCTAATTGGTTCTTGTTCTTGTTAGCGTCCGAAAGTTTAGGTAAAGAAGGTAGTGCTATATTAAGTTGCTTACAGAACTGTTCTATGTCTTCTGGTCCTCTATATATGTAGGTCTTCTCGTCTTTCAAGACTTTGATAGCAAAGGGGAATCCCCATCTATAAGTTATTCCCAGTTCTTGGAGGTGTAGGGTTAGGTATCTGGCTTCCTTACGTTTAGCTAAGGTAATTGGACTGTGATCTGGATAGATTTGTATAGCATCTTCTCCAAAGTGTAAAGGTGATTTTTTTCCTAGCTGCCTGCAGCAATTTCTCCTTATCCGTGAATTTGTGGCAGCAAAGAATAACATCTCGGGGGGGCATATGGTCATGGGGTTTCGGCCTTAGAGCCCTGTGTGCCCTATCCAGAGTAATGGGGTCTTTTTCAGGCTCTAGTAGAAAAAGGTGTTTAAGGGCCACCTAGCGTTTTGTTGGGGAGTTAAGTCCCTTTGCATTCTGTGATATTATGATCTTAGGGGTCATCATGTCTATGATTCTGGGGAATTTTAAATTTATGTAAGGATTGGCTTACCTGCCGGAGACAGCTGTGCAAGTGTTTGATGTATCTTACATAAAATTGTCCTGAGTAGAAGGCTTCTAATAGGATAAGGTGTTCAAAACAAAAAGAACAGACCACTTCTCTACTTGGAAATCTAAGGGCAATAAGCGAATAAGCATATTTGACCAGTATGACATACATATAGCAACGCAAACTTAAACAAGACAAACAATAACAAATATTCAAATTACTCATTGCAAAAATTAACTAGTAATCTAACTGGTTTCAATACAGACTATGAATAATCTGTGAGTGGATGGGGGGTTAAGACTGATGGTATTGCCTTTCCACTCTAAAATGGGTACTAAAGATTTCTTTCATGTAAATTATGATAGCTATTACACTCAACTGGTTTTACAGTTCTAAAGCTAGTTATCTTCTACTAACAGCCTACATAAAAGGGCTTTTTTTTAAAATTATTCCAACAGATTTAAAAGGAATAGACATCAAGTTTCATCTGCTGAGCGTGAAGTAGAAGCAAGATCCAATGCCTCAGTATTTCTTCTCTTATGCAGCATTGTGGACCAGTTCCTTCACTGAGATTTAGGTGCTGTTGGACCTAATTGGTTCTTGTTCTTGTTAGCGTCCGAAAGTTTAGGTAAAGAAGGTAGTGCTATATTAAGTTGCTTACAGAACTGTTCTATGTCTTCTGGTCCTCTATATATGTAGGTCTTCTCGTCTTTCAAGACTTTGATAGCAAAGGGTAATCCCCATCTATAAGTTATTCCCAGTTCTTGGAGGTGTAGGGTTAGGTATCTGGCTTCCTTACGTTTAGCTAAGGTAATTGGACTGTGATCTGGATAGATTTGTATAGCATCTTCTCCAAAGTGTAAAGGTGATTTTTTTCCTAGCTGCCTGCAGCAATTTCTCCTTATCCGTGAATTTGTGGCAGCAAAGAATCACATCGCGGGGGGGCATATGGTCATGGGGTTTCGGCCTTAGAGCCCTGTGTGCCCTATCCAGAGTAATGGGGTCTTTTTCAGGCTCTAGTAGAAATTTAAATAGATTTTGGAGATAAGAGGATAATTGTTGTGGTAAGATTTTTTCAGGGATGCCACGAATCCGAAGATTCTGGTGACGGCCCCTATTGTCCAGGTCCTCCATTTGTGTTTGTAAGAGTTCAATAGCCTCATGTTGGAACTGAAAAGCTTGTGTAGTGTTATCTGATGATTTGTTTGTTTCTTCCATCTGTTCCTCCAGTTCCATAACTCTATCTCCTAGCTCTCTGACATCTCTTTAAACCTCTGCTAGTCCATCTTTGATGGCCCTGCTGACCTGGTGCATTATGGCGGCAAGGTCTGCTTTAGTGGATAGTGTTTGCAAATCAGCTTGTGTTATAGGCGTTAAATCTTCATGGGCAGAGTTATTGATCTGAGATAAGTTGACATTTTGCTCTGTGTTAAGTAGTGTATTATCCCCTATAGCAAGAGAGTCCTGACTTTTAAAGTACGAATTCAATTTGCCTCCTGACATTGCAACCCCCTTAGAGGATTTGTCTGTTTTATTTTTGTTTTTGGAAGCCATGATGTGCTGTTAAGTAGGCCTTTAAGTTCGTTAATTACACTTCAATGTGAGAGACTACTAAGATGTTCACTTAGATTGTAGCTTTAGTATAGGTTATTTGATGTATAGGGATTAGTCCCTGGTAGCGTGAATAGAAAGTTCTGGTAGTGATACGCCTGTGCCGGTGCTAGTGTTCTTTTTCAATAGGCCAGCTCTTATAGTTTATATGGCCTTTGTCCTTATGAAGTCGTAACAGTTTTCTATTTCCAAGCTTATGTATGTGGTGTTACAAGTAAATTGTTTTAAACAGCCGTTTTATCCTGCAGCTTATTGCGCCGCCGATATCTACCTGCACTCCTGGAGAAGTCGATCCGGTGTTTCTTTAGGCACCTGTGATCTCACAGAGAGATAAAGATGTCACCCAACAATTTCAGGAATAGCACTTATTGTTTTGAAGGTGCAGTCTGTGTGTATTGTCGGCCCTGCGATTCTGAGGTGTGCGGTGTGTTTTTTACTGCATCACAGGCTGTTCCATTCCTCTCAGTTAGGCCTCTGGTTATAGCGGTGTTCAAGTCGTGCACAGGCGATCAAAAAGATTTAAAATCCATATGCTTGAAGCTTCATCAGGGTCCCTTTTTGTAGAAATACCCAGTTGGTGGCAAAATTAAAGGTTATAGGTCGGCTGCACCGGAGCTTTCTTACTATGCGACCATTAGCTTCGCTGGTCGGCTCCGCCCCCTAAATTCATATATTTTAATACACTTAGGCAGCAAATTAAACACAAGCTCAAACTACTGGTGTGGCTATGTGAGCTATGTATTTAATTAGCCTTTGCAAAGACATTGCTAAATATTTTATCTTAATTGGACATTTAATAATAAATTCTTTAAAACTGCTCTCTGCATTCCCCATTAATATTCTAGATTCTGGCCTTTAAAGTCAGCAAAAATGCACAGTAGCACACTACATAGCATACACTTACACATCCAGATACACACACACTACATAGCATACACTTACACATGCAGATACACACACACTACATAGCATACACTTACACATGCAGATACACACACACACTACATAGCATACACTTATACTTGCAGATACACACACACACTACATAGCATACACTTATACATGCAGATACACACACACTACATAGCATACACTAATACATGCAGATACACACACACACTACATAGCATACACTTACACATGCAGATACACACACACTACATAGCATACACTTATACAGGCAGATACACACACACTACATAGTATACACTTATACATGCAGATACACACACACACACACACACACACATTCATACACACACATTACATAGCATACACTTATACATGCAGATACACAGACACTACATAGTATACACTTATAAATGCAGACACACACACACTACATAGCATACACTTATACATGCAGATACACACATTACATAGCATACACTTATACATGCAGCATACACTTATACATGCAGATACATAGACACTACAAAGTATACACTTATACATGCGGACACACACACACTACATAGCATACACTTATACATGCAGATACACACTTATACATGCAGATACACATACACACACTACCATAGCTTACATTTATACATGCAGACACACACACACACTACATAGCATAAACTTATACATACAGATACACACACACACAGTTATGGATACAGATAGAAAAACACACTACATCATATATAGGTATCTGTAATTAATTGTATGGGGTCCTAGGGTTGGCAAGCACATTAGCTGGCAGTCTGTGGCTGCCACTGTTCGTTACCCTGGTATTAGCACTGCTCATTGTATAAAACTGAAGGCATGCTAGTATTATCACCAGGAGTTAGACATCATCACTACCAGAGGTAGGTTAGAGAGGTCACCATTACCCGTGGTCAGAGTGTATACAGCCTTCTTACCCCTGCTTAACCCACACACCATTCATTTTCCACAGGGAATCTAACAGGTAATTTTTATTTTTTTTTATGCATGGGGCAAATCGGGACAGATGGCTAGCAACCCGGGACAAGGGGACAGACCCCTAAAATCGGGACTGTCCTGCGAAAATCGGGACAGTTGGGGGGTATGGCAGAGGAAGGGGAGGAAGTGTCTGCTGTTCCTGTCAACCTAATCAATAGTGTTAAACTGGGAGCTTTTAAAAGGTTTTATAATGGATTTTTAGATCAGCATCTGTGCATATTATTCTTTATTGTAGTGTCTATTACATGTAGTTATATGAAAATTGGTTTATACTGTCCTTTTATTCCAATTGCAAAACAGAATAGTAAAAGTGCTGCAACAGCTATTGGTGTATTGACAGGATTTTGAATGGTACTAATACCATCTCTTAATGCCTGGACATACTAACTAGCTACGGTTCTTGTGATCCCCATGTAAACTATAGTATATAGCTGTTATTTGGGGGATGCTCTCATTTCCATACCACCTGTGGCCCATGTATTCAGAACTGTGATCCCCCCCCCCCTCACAGACTCAATTAACCCTGTATTGCCCAGACCACACTACTGGTCTCCTCTCAGAACCACCCCTTTAGCTCTTTAACCCTTGCCACATTTTCCATTATAACCCTTGCTGTGACCTCCTCCCACTGTTTAAAGGGATACTAAACTCAAATGATTTATTTAATGATTCAGATTTCAGATTGCCATTTTAAGCAACTTTCTAATTTACTCCTATTATCATTTGTATTTGTTCTCTTGCTATCTTTATTTGAAAAGCAGAAATCTAAGCTTAGGAGTGGGCCCATGTTTGGTTCAGAACCTGGGTAGCACTTGCTGGTTGGAGGCTAAATGTAACCATGAATCAGCAAGAGTAACCCAGGATCTGAACCAAAAATGGGCCAGCTCCTAAGCTTTACATTACTGCTTTTTAAATAAAGATAGCAAGCAAACGAAGAAAAATTAATAATAGGAGCAAATTACAAAGTTGCTTAAAATTGCATGCTCTATCTGAATCATGAAATAAAAAATGTGGGTTTAGTATCTGTGACGGATACCCCGGCTACCCCGACTGGGTAGCTCCACCAAACGGGTCCTGCTACCTCTCTGCCGACTGCAGCTATGTAGCTGGCAAGTGACCACAGCCTGTAGCCACTCCTGATGCCCGACAGCACCGGTATTCAGGGTCCCACCCTGTGGCAGATTCCAGCTACCCAGACTTGGTAGCTCTGCCAGAGGGTCCTTCCTCTGCCTGAAGCAGGCTGTTATGTAGCCCAGGAAAGTGATTTTAGCAGGAGCCCACCCAAATAACTAGACATACTAGCATTCAGGTGAAACAGGAATTGATTTTATTGTAAAACATTCACTCCTTATATACACAAAGCTCATCTTGATAAGACACTGGACAATCCCACAATTTTCCCGCCATTCCCGCCCCTCCAGACAGACCGGCACCTCCATAGCAGCCACAGTCCCACAGAATCCCAGTACCCAGGGACGGCGGTTTCAGGGTGATCCTAGGAGTGTTTTTCCCGGTCATAGATCAGCTCTTCCATGACCAAGTGTACACAGCAAAACAGCACATAGCACGCATCTGTGAGATCCTGTAAGCCAGGAAATGGTCAAATTGAATGTAACAGGGAGTGAGCCATGTAGTAGGGGGGTGGGGGGTAGCCTTGGTTGTCTGGTATCCGTGACATCTCCCCCCACTCCAGTTTGGCAGACCCGGCTAGACCCTTAATGGGTCAGCCTGGGGCTGTCCGACGGTGGCCCTCCACTTATCGGTTGCTGGGGAAGGTTATCCCATCTCTCCTGGGCTTGGAGCCTCCTGTGGGGTTCCTGCTGGCATGTATCCCTTGCACCCTAGGCGCAGGGACAGACACACAATGCAACGTCCCAAACAAGTTTGCCATGGCCGGCTCCCAAACAGTTGTTCTCCCACAAGTTCCAGTGTCCTTAAGTTCCATGGCCACACTGCCTCCCTCTGTGACACTCTGTTGAGTACCGGCTGACCCACCCACAAACAAAGCCAGTACCGGTTTCCCGGCTGTATCCCCCCTAGACTGTAGGTTGAGGTTGCTTCTTGGTGGGGTAGGCAAAACTCGGGTGCCCAAACTTGTGGCACCAACTGCATGAGCGGGTACCCCCCTGTGAGAAATACTCCAGGATGACAAAAGGATAGATACCCTACCAAGCTAAGGGGAGAGACCGCCTGTATCTTCTCCCAAGAAGGAGATCTACCCCTGCGGAGGGAGGTCTGCTACCTCCGCTCCATGGGAAACTGATCTGCTGCTGGGGAGGCAGACTGACTGTCTCCTCCCCTGGGAAGGGGTTCTGCTGCTGGGGAGAGTTATCGACATCTGTCTCTCCCTGCAAGGGGTTCTGTGTAAGGGGAGGGAGGATGACTACCTCCACTCCCAGGGGATGGCTCTGCTGCTGGGAGAGAGACCGACTGTCTCCTCTCCCAGCTCCTGGCTCTGCCGCTGGGGAGAGAGACCGACTTTCTCCTCTCCCAGGAAGGGGTTCTGCGTAAGGGGAGGGAGGATGACTACCTCCACTCCCAGGGGATGGCTCTGCCGCTGGGAGAGAGACCGACTGTCTCCTCTCCCTGCTTCTGGCTCTGCCGCTGGGGAGAGAGATCAACTGTCTCTTCTTCCAGGAAGGGGTTCTGTGTAAGGGGAGGGAGGACGACTACCTCCGCTCCCAGGGGATGGCTCTGCCTCTGAGGAGAGAGATCGACTGTCTCCTCTCCCGGCTCTGCTGCTGGGGAGAGGGACCGACTGTCTCCTCTCCCAGGAAGGGGTTCTGCTTACGGGGAAGGAGGACGACTACCTCCGCTCCCAGGGGATGGCTCTGCCGCTGGGGAGAGAGACCGATTGTCTCCTCTCCCTGCTCCTGGCTCTGCTGCTGGGGACAGAGACCGACTGTTTTCTCTCCCGGGAAGGGGTTCTGTGTAAGGGGAGAGAGGACGCCTACCTCCTCTCCCTGGTTTCCTGGAGCTGTTGCAGGTGCTGGGCAGAGGCCGGCGGCTCTCTGCCCTGTTGCCAGCGCTTCTGCTAGGGTGGCCCCCTGGTCCAAGACCATAAGCTCGGAGCCAGACTGCTGATCAAGATCCAGCAGCCCTGGTTCCCTTTTTCTTTGTTGCCACTCCTCCATGGTTGAACTTCATGAATCTCAGAGGGCTGCACCCCAGATCTGTATAGCGTAGGCACGCTGCTTAATGAAATCTAGCAGCCTCTTGTATTCCTCTTCCTGTTCACTTATAAAATCCAGATCGTCTAGTAGCCAGGATTCCTCCAAGAGATCCAGCAGTTCATCTTGGAGCCCAGAGATATCCTCCAGAACCTGGTCCATCTCACTCCCAAACTGTGGGTCCTCTGTCCTTTTTGTAAATAGCAATCCAGGTCCACCGAAGCCAAAGCCCTCTGTGGATGAGCCATTCTCCAGCCATGGCTGCGGTTGCATAGCGAGCCATTGGAGTGCCTTTGCTGGACCAGTCTATGCAGAACAGATAGCCATTCCTTCTTTGGCTGTTTTCCCAGGAAAGGCATGCTCAAGGTCCACCGAACCCGGAACCTTGTGTCATTCGTGGGGAGGACCTTTCCATTGTCCCGCTCCTGTTGAAGAGCCTCCCACAAGAGGTCCCGGCGGATCAGATCCCTCTGTTCCAGTTCATTCTGTAGGTAAATAGGACTGTCCAGCTGGGCCAGCGCCTCCTGTACTCTCCGTTGAAATTTGACTTCCATAGTTACCCACTACAGTGACCCTTCTCCTCTGTCAGCAGGAATCGTGTGGAAGAAGCAGATCCCACCGCTGCCAGCCAATATGACGGCTACCCCGGCTACCCCGACTGGGTAGCTCCACCAAACGGGTCCTGCTTCCTCCCTGCCAACTGCAGCTATGTAGCTGGCAAGTGACCACAGCCTGTAGCCATTCCTGATGCTCAACAGCACCGGTATTCAGGGTCCTACCCTGTGGCAGACTCCGGCTACCCAGACTAGGTAGTTCTGTCAGAGGGTCCTTCCTCTGCCTGAAACAGGCTGCTATGTAGCCCAGGAAAGTGATTTTAGCAGGAGCCCACCCAAATAACTAGACATACTAGCATTCAGGTGAAACAAGAACTGATTTTATTTTAAAACATACACTCCTTTTATACACAAAGCTCATCTTCATAAGACACTGGATAATCCCACAATTTTCCCGCCATTCCCGCCCCTCCAGACAGACCGGCACCTCCATAGCAGCCACAGTCCCACAGAATCCCAGTACCCAGGGGTGGCGGTTTCGGGGTGAAGCGGCATGATTCTTTACTGGGGACCGGAGTTACAGTCCGTTGAAGTTATGTGGGTAGGGATGTCCAAAACCCCCGGTTCCCAAAGGAGCTCCCCTCCAATAATTGCCACAGCTCTTGTCCTCCCTAGGAGCTACCAATCCCCAAAAGAGCGGAGCTCTGGGGAAAAGGGCTGCTCGAGCGACCAGGGGTAAAGTTAGCAGGTGTCCTGCTGTTCTGTGGCCGACCGGGAGTTCCAGGATCCCAGCTAGCCTGAGGGAGGTGGTCAACCAGGAGTTCCAGGAGCCTGGCCAGCCTAGGAGTATTTTTCCCAGTAATAGATCAGCTCTTCCATAACCAAGTGTACACAACAAAATAGCACATAGCACGCATCTGGGAGTTCCTGTAAGCCAGGAAATGGCCAAATCGAATTTAACAGGGAGTGAGCCATGTAGTAGGGGGGTGGGGGGTAGCCTTGGTTGTCTGGTATCCGCGACAGTATCCCTTTAATGTGAGCATCCCGCAGCTATTAACCCAAACTGTACTGGCCCCCCAAAACAGTCAATCTTTTAATACAGATTATGATGGGTTTCGTCCTATAGAGACATGCATTGCAACTGGTTACATTTGGAAAAAGAGGCATGGAAAGTAGGGATTTTTTTTGTGGTTAAAATAAGGCATACATATAATATATAATAAAATAACACAAGAAAAATATTGGAATACAAAAAAAAACCAAGGACATACTATTGTAAATTGATAACATGCATTTAAAAAAAAGGTAAAACAGAAAAAAGGCACAAAATGAAGATAGTATACCAAATATGCTTTATACCTCCAGCATAATAAATGAGGCAACTTTTGGACCACCACTCTAGGTGAACAGGTTATTGGAGATAAGTGCAGACTAAAGAGACCACTTTTGGATCTCATCTGAATAACCTCAAAAAAAGGTTTACCCTTTGCTATAATATAATCATAGGCAAATTTATACATAATGAAAACAGCAATTAAAAAGTCTTCCAGTAAAGTACAATATGAAAACAACATGTGAGAATATCCGGTTGTTACTAATATGTACATTGTTAAGGGAACCATCATACTGACCTTGTTAATCAACCTAATCGTATTGGGTGCTATATAATGAAAAGTGATTCTTAAGAAAAGGAGTAGTATACCATATAGGGCATATATATCTAACAAATAATCAGGTATTAAAATGTCTATAGTAAGACATGTGTCTGCTATAACTCTAAAACTATCAATTCAAGCACAAGATAATTAGAGTAATAAAAACTCTGTGCATATGTCAGTCTGTATGTAACTACTTATAACCCCTATTGCAAGTTATCTCTGGATATAAAAACTAAGGGCTTGCCACCTCTGCCGCAGGCAGCTCGTTAACAATAAGTGATAATTATACATGTAAATCCTTGGGGTCTGATGCCCCTCTTTTATATGGGAGATATTGTGCACATGAGTCTATAACTGATATACAGAGCCTTGCTTCTATGTGTAGCTAAGATCTTGAGTTTATTGCAGCTCTTATGGGCTACCACTGTGGCCAACAATTATCTGCTAACACGGTGTAGGCTTACCATTTGTAATAATATGTTGTGAAGATGTTAGCATATTTATGTTGTGTCTATTCATTGGCATAACAGTTTATATATGTTGGTATTGTGACCCTCATTAGGGCCTATCATCTCTATAAACAAAATTAGGATAACATCATTACAATTACAAGTGTGAATGATATGGGTAATGACCTGAGTATATTATGTCACCCTAGCAGAGTTCAGTGTAGGTTATAGTTCAAGCTATCTTAGGTACATTGGAGCTTGCTGGGAAATAGGTAGCTCAAATGGAGATATTAAATAGTGGAATTACAAGAACCCTAGGTGAAAACATTAAGAATGAGTTTCAACATATCAGTAGTAGATATAAACAAACTCTATTCTAAACCAACATAAGTATAGTATGATCTGCTGGACAACAGCCTTAAGGGGAGACATTAAAGGGACAGTAAACACGCGACAAAACATGATCCCATATTATTGAACCCCAAACAAACATTTTCCTGCACCACATCAATTCTGTATTACCTATTTTCTTGTCTTCATATTCATTCACGATATATGCGTTATTCATCTCTAAATATGGCCGCCTAAATCCTCCCCCTCAACCTTCTTTCCCATCTCAATGCCATTTCAGGCTCTTTCATGTAGGTATGATGACGCTCATCATACATCATCGCGCATGTGCATTTTTTAACAACTGACATGAAATGCCTTGCTCATGGAGCAGTGGGCACATTTGATTGCTCAAAGTACTAATGCATATCAAGTGTCGTTCATATACAATCGCGCATGAGCAAAAGTCTGTGAACAAGTTTTAAAACTCTGACCGAGGATTGCTTTGTGATTGGCGGATGATTTTAAAGAGAAGGTAGATACGTAACGGTGGGGGGAGTTAGACGGCCATATTTCGATCCGATCAACTCATGTATCGTGGAGGATTAGTAGGACAAGGAAATAGGTAACACCAAAGGGATGTGGTACAGGCGGATGTTCGTTTGGGGTTAAAAAAAATGGGATCATATTTTGTTGGGTGTTGACTGTCCCTTTAAATAAGTACCTAGCCCTAAGTAGAGTTAGCTTACTAGCCAACTAATCTAAAATGCACATAAATGCACTTAAAACTTTGGCTTAGACACGTAGCAGGCATTGTGTTATTATGCTTATTTACAAACCTCACATATATAACAAAGTGATAACGATATAAGCAATTTTCGGACAGCGACTAAGACTCATAAGCTTTATCTTCATGAAGTTGGTATAGCCTTGAGTGGACTTAACTTACTAATCAACAGATGCAACACATAGAAATGTACATGAAACTTTGGCTTAGACGCCTAACAGGCATTGCATTATCAAACTATTATGCCGTATGGGTTAACCAAACAAACTTTGAGTGTACTTGTCTACAGTCCTCACAAATATAAGAAAGTGACAATGGTGTAAGCAGTCCTCGAACATCGGCCAAGACTCAGAAACTTTATCTCCATAAAGTCGGCAGTCCCGTGGTCGGTTTCTACGTCCCGTAGCGCTAAGGGCGCAATAAGCAAGAAACCGCTTTCCCCACTCAGTTTCGTAGCGGTTGTAATCATTAGCTGGGTATTATTAAAAAATAATAGGAGAGAACACAAGAAGGCGCCACAATAGTGCACAATCAATGGCGTATGATTTCCCACGCACAAGACAGGTATTACTAGATTAAAAGCACTTGAGAAGTGCCACAGGTGCAGACTCATAGTAGCTGCCCAGCAAGCTATCCTCACGTAGTGTTAACGGACTCTTTAGATCCAAAGCCACAGTCAGAATATGGTAACAGCAACCGCTATGCGTGTTACTCAGCTGCCCAATCTGGTAGTGACAAATGCTTCAAGAGGATAGTTTGTATAAAATACGTGATGACAAAGTCGTTTGAAAGCAAACCACTTCAGTTTATTAAAACCAATTACACAACGCGTTTCCCGGTACACAGACTGTTTCATCAGGTGTATAACAATAAAATGCCATCACGACTGATAAAGACATATTTGGCATGTGTAGCCGAAGATTGCGCATGCGCGCTAGGAAAATGAACCAATAAAAACCAAGACTGAGCCGGCTTGATTTTGATAGGTGAATTACATGGGTGTGTAGAACCAAACCTCCCTGAGAATCAATGACAACATAGACATATATAATGCCACGCTGTATACAATTCACATCCTCAGATGCTTACTAGATCTGCAACACCAAAAAAAATCCTAACATGATCTTAACGCTTATAAAAATCTTTACCATAATGACTAGTCTGGATGATTAAAACATTACGATAAGGTGAGACAAATATGTATTTATTAAAAAAGTCTTGTAACTCCTTACCTATAACAACATATAAGTACATATCTAACCCTATTGCCAATTATACTTAAGACTAAAAAGACTGGGCAAGCTATACTTAAAATAAATGTACCATTATATATACATAATAGTCCATATCAAGATAGATCTGTATGAAGTCAAAAAAAGTGACAGCAACTTTTATGTACCTAATCACCTATAAAAACTACCATATAAATTGATCTGAATGCGTAAAAATTCATATAACACCAGATCAATGCTGTCACTTTTATTGACTTCATACAGATCTATCTTGATATGGATTATTGAGTTCAGTAAAAGGAGATTGCTCCTTAGGAAGTAGAGACCGGTGGTGTCGGCCATAAATAAGGGAATGCGGAATACAAGATCTTTGGGCCAAGTCATGGGGAACGCTGAACAATATCCAGTCCTGCTTCCCTTCAATGGGTTTATCTGACACCCCATCATTACCAATGGAAACGCATACCTCCGGTTTAATTATAGTGGCATCCTCATATTTTCTCGAAGCAGGCTTAACCTGAGCTGGAGACTGAAGCAGCTCCGTGCTGTAGATTAGGTCTTTAGGGATCACATAACCTACCAGCACAGGAACACAGTTATATAGAGCCTGTTTACAATCCGGTTTTACTGGGTCCCGTGCTACAGCCAAGGGGGCAGCCCCCCAACATGCCCCCCCGGCCAAGCCAGGACCAAAGTTGCGATCCTGATCTCCCAGAGTGTATTCAGATGAAATCTGGTGTAACTCGGTCTGAGGAACAATACGACGAATCATGTCGCATAGGTCACTCTCCAATCTTCGAAAATTATCTTGTATGATCTGGTGCATCAGTGTTTCCCATCTATTGACCGCCTCCATTTGCTCTCTATGGGTTGGATGTAGGAACTGCAATGAGTTATCTTTTTGAATTGGCACCATATTATTTTTGAAGGTTCCCCCTTAGGGTGAAGAGACCGCAGCCTAAATATGACTGCTATACCCCATGTACTGGGGGGGGTTGGGACCTCGTGATAAGGCCGCCGCCTGATGTCTCAACGATCCAGATCTGGGCCCGGTAGTCACACATCCTGAAAGTTTTATATCTTTCAACTCAGCACTCCTTGAGCCGATTGATTCTGAAGGTTATTTTTAAGTAGCTAACAGGATGGGCTTGGTAACAGGTGGATTATAGAGATCGTACACAGAGCTGCAGATATTGTGACCTAATATGGCCGCTGCCTAGTCACGCCCCCTGGGATTTTTTTTAATTATTATTATTAACTATGTCAAGTAAAAAAAAAAATCGAATGATTTTCTACAGAAAATATATGGGGATTTTTTTGTAGATAATTTTCTATAACTTGTTCTAAAGGATTGTGATTGATTTCTATCGGCTAGATTTAGAGTTTTGTCGGTAAGGACCCGCGTAGCTAACGCCGGCTTTTTTCTGGCCGCACCATAAAAATAACTCTGGTATTGAGAGTCCACATAAAGGCTGCGTTAGGCTCCAAAAAAGGAGCGTAGAGCATATTTAACGCAGCTTCAACTCTCGATACCAGAGTTGCTTACGGACGCGGCCAGCCTCAAAAACGTGCTCGTGCACGATTCCCCCATAGGAAACAATGGTGCTGTTTGAGCTGAAAAAAAACCTAACACCTGCAAAAAAGCCGCGTTCAGCTCCTAACGCAGCCCCATTGTTTGCTATGGGGAAACACTTCTTACGTCTGCACCTAACACCCTAACATGTACCCCGAGTCTAAACACCCCTAGCCTTACACTTATTAACCCCTAATCTGCTGCCCCCGCTATCGCTGACCCCTGCATATTATTATTAACCCCTAATCTGCCACTCCGTAAACCGCCGCTACTTACATTATCCCTATGTACCCCTAATCTGCTGCCCTAACATCGCCGACCCCTATATTATATTTATTAACCCCTAATCTGCCCACCACAACGTCGCCTCCACCTGCCTACACTTATTAACCCCTAATCTGCCGACCGGACCGCACCGCTATTATTATAAGGTTATTAACCCCTAATCCGCCTCACTAACCCTATAATAAATAGTATTAACCCCTAATCTGCCCTCCCTAACATCGCCGACACCTAACTTCAATTATTAACCCCTAATCTGCCGACTGGAGCTCACCGCTATTCTAATAAATGTATTAACCCCTAAAGCTAAGTCTAACCCTAACACTAACACCCCCCTAAGTTAAATATAATTTACATCTAACGAAATTAATTATCTCTTATTAAATAAATTATTACTATTTAAAGCTAAATACTTTAGACAAGTAAAAGCAAAGAATGTGCAAGCTGGAAATAGGTGTGTTTCAGATTTGCCAACCTCCTGATTGCATTTTTCACCACATATGCAATCGAATTAGGCTATCCAAAAAAATACAAAGTGTTTGGAAGTGGCGCCAATCAAGGCTATCTGAATTTTAAGATAAAAGTGTATACTACGATGTGGATATGTAAATAAAGCAAATTGCTACAGCTGTTAATTTCTGAGAAATAAAATACAATTTATTAATACATTAAATAATAATCAAAATCATGTGGAAAATAAAGGTTCAATCGCTGTCTCCAAAAAAAATTCAATCAATCATTATCTAAAAACACCGGTGTCTAATCTAAAACTTCACTGACAAGTACGATTTGTCAAGATCAAAGACAAAGGCTCCCTGGAGAGCTGAAACGCGTAGAAACCACACCAGGACCCAGTTTACTTTGAAAAGACACAGATACTGTGTGGCTCCCAGGACCGTCAAGCCAGCACAAGTGGAAATACTGCAACACAACGCTGAGCAGACGGTAGGAGTGAAGACCAAAAAACTGTAAGTGTGCACACTTAGAAGAAAATAAACAGCGATACAACTTTATTTTAAGAAAACACTGCAGGATTATAGGCGAGTGACCGTAGCTTGCCACCTCCCATACCGGAACTCCGGGTAGGAGAGGATTGTAAGAGGGCTTACTAAAGCGGCAGATTGAAAGAGAACTGAGAACAGCTGCTTAAACAACCGCTAAAATTCAAAAACTGTTGTTGATACTGCATTATTTGCTTGATTGATAGCAAGTCTTGAAGTTTATGAGTCTCCAATGCTTACTTTGCCAACGGTATTTGTAAAGACATGAACACTATGTGATGCTATTACCATTGCCCAATTGTATACTTCTTATAACTTAATTTTAAGGATTGCTTTATTAAATTGGTTTAATCGTACTTGTCAGTGAAGTATTAGATTAGACACCGGTGTTTTTAGATAATGATTGATTGAATTTTTTTTGTAGACAGCGATTGAACCTTTATTTTCCACATGATTTTGATTATTATTTAATGTATTAATAAATTGTATTTTATTTCTCAGAAATTAACAGCTGTAGCAATTTGCTTTATTTACATATCCACATCGTAGTATACACTTTTATCTTAAAATTCAGATAGCCTTGATTGGCGCCACTTCCAAACACTTTGTATTTTTTTGTAAAGCTAAATACTTACCTGTAAAATAAATCCTAATATAGCTACACTATAAATTATAATTATATTATAGCTATTTTAGGATTAATATTTATTTTACAGGTAACTTTGTAATTATTTTAACCAGGTACAATAGCTATTAAATAGTTAATAACTATTTAATAGTTACCTAGTTAAAATAATAACAAAATTACCTGTAAAATAAATCCTAACCTAAGTTACAATTAAACCTAACACTACACTATCATTAAATTAATTAAATAAAATATCTACAATTACCTACAATTAAACCTAACACTACACTATCAATACATTAATTAAATACAATATCTACAAATAACTACAATGAAATAAACTAACTAAAGTACAAAGCCAATAGAATGCGAGCTCAATCTGATTGGCTGATTGGATCAGCCAATCGGATTGATCTTGATTCTGATTGGCTGATTCCATCAGCCAATCAGAATATTCCTACCTTAATTCCGATTGGCTGATAGAATCCTATCAGCCAATCGGAATTCGAGGGACGCCATCTTGGATGACGTCCCTTAAAGGAACCGTCATTCTTCAGTTGGACGTCGCCGGATGAAGATGGGTCCGTGGTGGAGGTCTTCAGGATGGAGCCGGTCCTCATCTGATGAAGATAGAAGATGCCGCTTGGAAGATGATGGTTGCCGATCCGGATCTACTCTTCTTCCCGGATAGGATGAAGACTTTGGAGCCTCTTCTGGACCTCTTCAGCCGACGGAAGATGGATCGCCAGCCCCCGCTTGGGTTGGATGAAGATTTTGGAGCCAGGACGGATCGGTGATACCCGGTGAGGTGAAGACAAGGTAGGATGATCTTCAGGGGCTTAGTGTTAGGTTTATTTAAGGGGGGTTTGGGTTAGATTAGGGGTATGTGGGTGGTGGGTTGTAATGTTGGTGGGGGGGTATTGTATGTTTTTTTTTACAGGCAAAAGAGCTGAACTTCTTGGGGCATGCCCCGCAAAGGGCCCTGTTCAGGGCTGGTAAGGTAAAAGAGCTTTGAACTTTAGTAATTTAGAATAGGGTAGGGCATTTTTTTATTTTGGGGGGCTTTGTTATTTTATTAGGGGGCTTAGAGTAGGTGTAATTAGTTTAAAATTGTTGTAATATTTTTCTTATGTTTGTAAAAAAATTTTTATTTTTTGTAACTTAGTTCTTTTTTATTTTTTGTACTTTAGTTAGTTTATTTCATTGTAGTTATTTGTAGGTATTGTATTTAATTAATTTATTTATAGATAGTGTAGTGTTAGGTTTAATTGTAGGTAATTGTAGGTATTTTATTTAATTAATTTATTGATAGTGTAGTGTTAGGTTTAATTGTAACTTAGGTTAGGATTTATTTTACAGGTAAATTTGTAATTATTTTAACTATTTTAGCTATTAAATAGTTCTTAACTATTTAATAGCTATTGTACCTGGTTAAAATAATTACAAAGTTACCTGTAAAATAAATATTAATCCTAAAATAGCTATAATATAATTATAATTTATGTTGTAGCTATATTAGGATTTATTTTACAGGTAAGTATTTAGCTTTAAATAGGAATAATTTATTTAATAAGAGTTAATTAATTTTGTTAGATTAAAATTATATTTAATTTAGGGGGGTGTTAGTGTTAGGGTTAGACTTAGCTTTAGGGGTTAATACATTTATTAGAATAGCGGCGAGATTCGGTCGGCAGATTAGGGGTTAATAATTGAAGTTAGGTGTCGGCGATGTTAGGGAGGGCAGGTTAGGGGTTAATAAATATAATATAGGGGTCGGCGGTGTTAGGGGCAGCAGATTAGGGGTACATAGCTATAATGTAGCTGGCGGCTCTTTGCGGTCGGCAGATTAGGGGTTAATTATTGTAGGTAGGTGGCAGCGACGTTGTGGGGGGCAGGTTAGGGGTTAATAAATATAATATAGGGGTCGGCGATGTTAGAGCAGCAGATTAGGGGTACATAGGGATAATGTAGCTGGCGGCGTCGTGCGGACGGCAGATTAGGGGTTAATAAGTGTAGGTAGCTGGCGGCGACGTTGTGGTGGGCAGATTAGGGGTTAATAAATATAATATAGGGGTCAGCGGTGTTAGGGGCAGCAGATTAGGGGTACATAAGGATAACGTAGGTGGCGGTCGGCAGATTAGGGGTTAAAAAAATTTAATCGAGTTGCGGCGATGTGGGGGGACCTCGGTTTAGGGGTACATAGGTAGTTTATGGGTGTTAGTGTACTTTAGAGTACAGTAGTTAAGAGCTTTATGAACCGGCGTTAGCCCAGAAAGCTCTTAACTACTGACTTTTTTCTGCGGCTGGAGTTTTGTCGTTAGAATTCTAACGCTCACTTCAGACACGACTCTAAATACCGGAGTTAGAAAAATCCCATTGAAAAGATAGGATACGCAATTTACGTAAGGGGATCTGCGGTATGGAAAAGTCGCGGCTGAAAAGTGAGCGTTAGACCCTTTTTTTAATGACTCCAAATACCGGAGGTAGCCTAAAACCAGCGTTAGGAGCCTCTAACGCTGGTTTTCACGGCTACCGCCAAACTCCAAATCTAGGCCTATGTGTTTAACCCTGCAAAGTTCTAGATCAGCAATGCACTACTGGGACGTAGCTAAACACATCTGGTGAGCCAATGACAAGAAAAAAATGTGATTAGCCACCAATCACCTGCTAGTTCTCAAAAGTGCATTGCTGATTCTGCTTTGTGCGTAAACTTTTCAACAAAGGATCCCTAAAAAACAAAGTAATTTTGATAATAGACGCAAATTTAAAAGTGTCTTAAAATTGCATACTCTGTCTGAATCATAGAAGTTTAAATGTGTCCCTTTAAAAATTGCCTTCATCAGCTAATAAAATCAACAATAAGATAATTTTACAAGTTAGTCATAATACAGGGCCTCAGGTTTGCCTAAGATCAGCAGACTACTCATACTTCTGGTCAATAGTATTTCTGTCTCATAAGTAGCAATCAATCTGATCGCTGAGGTGCGCTCTATACTACTTATGGGGTAGAGTTTAGCTATTCCAAAGAAACTTATGGATATAAATATATAATAACATTTAGCTTATAATTTTATGGTATAGGACATATATCTATAACTGAATGCGGCTGGAGACTTTGTGCTGGAAGGTTAAATTCTCTTCTTCAACAGAAACTTTGCAGTATGAAGATTCAAGGAAAGCTTGATTACATGAAATGTTTCCATACACTCAAAGATGTCATGATTGAGACTTTGCCATTATCTGATCTTTCATTTAATATAGAGCTGTCACCCAGGATCCTTCTAGATACAATGTGAAAGATCAAACATTAAAAAATCAGTTTTTAAACATTTCCAGAGTATTGGACAGAAAAGGAGCACTGTGTGTAACTCCCTTTCCTCCTTAAAGGGACAGTATAAACCAATTTTCATATAACTATGTAATAGACACTACTATGAAGAAGAATATACACAGATACTGATCGAAAAATCCAGAATAAAACCTTTTAAAAACTTACTTAGAAGCTCTGAATTTAGCATTGTTGATGAGGTTAGGCTGGGCAATTCAATTTTGACCATTGTGTCTCTTTAAAGGGGCAGTAAACACCATGTAGCTGCAAGTTTTTTTTCTGCAGTCTTGCAATAAACTAACATTCTGCATGAGTTTGAAAATATGTGTAGTGCATTAACACCTTGTTTGCTACAGTTGTTATTCAATACCTTGCCCACCACTAGTCTTATTTGAAGGAGACAATCAGGACTTGTCACTGGAGTAGTCACATCAAACCACAGTGATTATGTTAGCAACCTCTTCATTGTCTTGCAGTTCTTATCTCAGCCAAAGCCAGTTTGTGACATATATGTGACAGGGTTAGGCTTTTGAAGACGGCATTGTGCTTTAACAGTTCTCAGAATTGGAAGACTTAATTTTCAGACTTAAATGGATAGAAAACCCCAACATTTGAATACATACATACAATTTTAAACAACTTTCCAATTTACGTCTATTATCAAATTTGCTTCATTCTCTTGTTATCCTTTGCTGAAGGAACAACATTGCACTACTGGCAGCTAGATGAACACATCTAGTTAGCCAATCACAAGAGACAAATGTGGGCAGGCAACAATCAGTAGTAAGCTCCCACTAGTGTAAGATATGTGTGTATTATTTTTCAACAAGGAATTCCAAGAGAAATATGTACATTTGAAAATAGAAGTGAACCTCAAAGTGTCTCAAAATGACATGCTCTATCTGAATCATGCAAGTTTAATTTTGACCTTCCTATCCCTTTAAATTACAAATAAAAGGAAGTAAAATAAATAATAAAAAATATATTGCAACATTTTAACCACACAAACATTTTATATTACAATCTCAAAGTATTTACCGTCCCTTTAATATTTTAAAAACAAAAGCCTCAAAATTCCAGTGCTACATTAGATCTTTTCGTATTAGACTAATCAGAATTTCAGACTGAAATCAGATAAAAAGTTCAGTAAACTACTGAGTTAAACACAAAACATGCTGTCTGCAGATGACTATCAGAAGTCTTATATCAGCAAGTAAACTTCATTTTATTGCACACATATCTCTCCTACATATCAGAATGTATAATCACTTATCTAAACAATAATAATCATTTCCTTGGTTTCTATGTCTTGCATTAGATTGGGCAGACTCAATTAGTGATGACAACAATCAATATATGAAAAATACCAGAGAGGGGTGAAACAGTAATGCAGCTTTTAACTTAAAATACCTTAAAAAGTATGGACCATCTGTATAACTTTCCAAAGCTGAGGCCGCTGCAGACGTGGAAGCGTCAGTGAGATCCGGGGGGTTGGCGGGGCAAACCAACATACACAGGCTACAGGGGAGCAAGCTGCCGAAAAACGGCCGGTGGAGCCGTGTAAGCACACAGAAGGAATAAACTTTTGTTGAAACAAGAATTGTATTGGATATACAAGTTGAGAACTATCACCCCACTAGGTTTAAACCGTGAATGGGACATGAGTTATTTTGTAGAATAATTTAATTTAATTTGATATATTGTTTTATTGTCATACCTTATTATTGTGTTGATTAATCTATCTCCTATATGGACCATTATGTTTATGTTTATGTTTATACTTACTTTTATCTATCCTGTAAATGGGCTCCATGTATCTATCCCCTATATGGGTTTTTTGTTTAGACTATACATGGTTTCTGTATTGTATTGTATTTCATGTCTGGCATATATATATATTCATCAGCATGTACTCTTGCCCCTTAGGGTTCTGATTGATACTGATCCATACTAATGTGTGTTTGTTTATAAGTCAATACAGATTAGTTGTGTAAACATGTTTATTTTCTAACATGTTTCACAACAAATTTAATATATGTAATAGGTCTATGATAATAATAACAATAATTATTTTGATTGGAGCACCAGTTGTACTCCAATATAATATGGTGTGTTTTTCAACAAAGGTTGTACTATATATGTCTCTCTTTTGGATCCCACTTGTAATACTTTGTCCATTCATTTATTTATTTATTTATTTATTTGTTTGCTAGTTTGTTTGCTTTTTCATTTATTTACTTATTCAGTCACTTATTTTTTAGGGAATTTAATTGTTAATACACTTGTTTTCATCTTATACCAACAACTTATAGTGTTTGTAGAATGTTGATTTACTTTTAACAATTTTTGCAGCTTTTAACATGCAATTGCATACAGGTGTTCTGTGCCTTTAAATGGGCTATGAACACCTAACAAACTCACCCTATGATTAAGTGCTCAACAGAGCACGAAACTAGTCAGGGAGTTTGTTTGCCCTGTACTGCCTGCACTTTTAAAATGTACCAATAAAGGATTTTTCTTTTACCTTTTTTTCTGGAAGCCCTTCATTCGTTCACTCCTTACAGAGCAGCTGCCTCACTTTGTTCTTCTACCATCTGTATAACCTAGAATTTGTCTAATCGTTTTTTTGTAAACCTGTAGACGGTAAATTTGTAGGTGCTTGGGCTCTTGCCCTAGTAAATACAGTATATTTGCATAATAAACAAATGCATGATAAAAATACAATGCAATACCACTTAGTCTTCTGAACTTCAAATGAGTAGATTTTTTGGGGACAAATTTCAGTTATGTCTATTTCCACTCCTGTGTCATGTGACAGCCATCAGTCAATCACAAATGCATATACGTATATTCTATGAATTCTTGCACATGCTCAGTAGGATCTGGCGACTCAAAAAGTGTAAATATAAAAAGACTATGGCTGTGCACATTTTTTGTTAATGGAAGTAAATAGGAAAGTTGTTTAAAATTGCATGCTCTGTCTGAATCATAAAAGTTTAATTTTGACTTGAGTGTCCCTATAATTTGATTTGTTTAGTCTGTTTTATATTTCTGTATTTTTAATTTGAATCAGTGTAATTTTGTACTCTCTAAATGTAGCCACCAATCAGCTAGCACTACCCAGGCGCTGAACAAAAATGGGCTGGCTCCTAAGCTTACATTCCTGCTTTTCAAATAAAGATACCAAGAGAACAAAGAAAAATTAATAATAGGAGTACATTAGAAAGTTGCTTAAAATTGCATGCTCTATCTCAATCATGAAAGAAAACATTTATGTTATATATCCCTTTAAATATCCAGTGAATACAGTAGATTTGCATAATTAATAAATGCATAATAAAAAACAATGCAATAGCACTTCAGTCTAGACTTCAAATGAGTAGTAGATTTTGTTCTGTCAGATTTCAAAGTTATGTCTATTTCCATTGTATCATCATTGAAGATATCTGAACTGGAGAACAGGTGAAATAATCAGCTGATTAGTAAAAATGGTTATTTTACCTGCTCTCAACCAAGGTAATCCTGAAAATCTAGGCCTGTTGGGGAGACCTGAGGAAAGGTTTGAAAACCAGTGTGATAGGCTGATGGCTGTCACATGATACTAGGGTTGCATCGATACTGATACTAGTATCGGTATCGGTACAGATACCAAGTATTTGCATGAGTACTTGTACTCGTGCAAATGCACCGATACTTAAACCGATACCTCCACTTCCTACCCATATGCTATCTTGTGGCATTTTTTCAAACTGCATGTTCCCATTTCATTTTAAGCTGGAGTGGAGACTAAACTAAAAATTGTTTACTACTGTTCTGCCAATACAAATTGCTGTTATTTGTATTATTGTAGGCGAGATCACTGTACCTCGTTCAGACAAACCCCTAAAGTACTGGGCAGTTAATAAACTGAGATTTCCAACTCTGGCTAAAATGGCCCAAAAATATCTTTCTGCTCCATGCAGTATTGTGGAGAGTGAAAGACTGTTCAACTTAGAGTCGAACCTCCTTACTGATAACAAAAACAGACTAATAGTTAACATGCAGATATGATTCTGTTCTGTTCCTTAAAAAGAACTTGCCACTAACTTTTGAAAAATTATTTTAATTGCTAGATTGCCTTTTATACTGCTAAATCTCATCTTGCAAAATTATGTTAAAAGCATACTGTACTCTGAGGAACATCCATAGCCAGGGCTGGACTGGGAATAAAAAACAGCACTGGAAAAATAAGATCATCAGCCCTATTTTCCGTTGAGTCGGTAGAATGCACATGTCCCATTTTCTCAAAGGGGCTTACTGGGACACTACTTCCCCAATATTTTTTTCAGAATTAAATTATATTACTTTGTATTAAATACAAATGTCAGATTGATGTTATATAACAGCCCTACAACCCAATTGCATCACCCCTTTAAATTGTAGCTTTCCAGCACCAGCTGCTGCAGCCCACCAGGAAATCTCCTGGTATCCTGGTAGGCCAATCCAGCCCTGTCCTTAGCTTATATAATTGCAGGAAGAGTACTCATAGGAAGAATTAAGTTAATTCCAATGAACACTCATCCTGCAATTATAGGACTAGATTTAGATTACATTTGATTGGTAAGCTTTACCAATGCTCTGTTGACATTTCCAACTCCATAGACTTTAATGGAGTAGGACATGTAATGAGAGCATTGGTAAAGCTTACCAGTCAAATGTAATCTAGCCCATAGTGTTGTTCCCCATGATTAAACAGTGCACTGTTCTATTTTTTATTGTATTGTACTTTTGGTTGGTTGTTATTTTATATTTGTTATTTATTGTTGTTATTATTAATATATTTTATTGTAATATTTTTATTTATAAACATGTTCTGTGAACTTTGTGACAGATAAAACTTTTTTATAATTTCATAATGTCTTTTGAGTTACAGTCCTTCATAATTATAAAGAAGGAATCTTAAATAATTAGTCTGTATTGTGCTTGGTAAACTGTCACATGATATTAAAAAAAAGTATCGGTAATTGGTATCGGCGAGTATTTGAAAACAAGTATCGGTACTTGTACTCGGTCTTAAAAAAATGGTATCGGTGCAACCCTATCAAATGCATATATTTTGTGAATTATTGCACATATTCAGTAGGAGCTGGTAACCCAAAAGTGTTACTATAAAAAGGCTGTGCACATTTTGTTAAAGTAAATTGGAAAGTTGTTCAAAATTGCATCCTTGAAGTCAAAATATATATGCCAGTCCATCGAGTTCAACCTATACAGAGACTACCTGATTCACACTAGAAGCTGACAATTAAACTTACATTAAAGAATTAGAAAGCTGACCCACCTAACACAAACATTTATATCCCTGATTTTGCCAGAAATATATCTAAGACATTTTTAAATTTGTCTAAGGCATTGGCAGTCACTACCTCCTTAGGAAAAATTGATTAAATTTCCTTTCCTCTAGCCCTATAAATTGTAATTTTGGGTCACAAACAACTGCATTTGAATAAACAGCTCTTCTGATAACTCTGTATATGGGCCTTGAATATATTTATAAAGTAATGATTTTGCATCTCAAACGCATTTTTTTTCTAGCGTAAAATGACCCAATTTGGCTAACCTCTCCTCATAGTTTAAATCTTCCATTCCCCTTATTAGTAGTCCTTCTCTGAACTTTTTCTTATTCTGCAATGTCCCTTTTTAAAATTGTTTCCCAGAACTGCACTCCATAATCAAGAGGTGAGGTTTTACCAGGGATTTATACAGTGACAGAATTATGCTTTCTTCCTATGCCTCTTTTAATACGTTATTATTTTATTAGCCTAAGAAGCCACTGTCTTGCATTGCACACTAATTTTATTAAGTACGCCTAAATCCTTTCCTCCTTTGTTTTGCTAAATCTAGTCCTATTTAAATAATAGGTAGCCTGCCTATTTTTATGTCCAAAAATTTAGAATGTTACATTTACCAATATTAAATCTCATGTGCCATTTACCAGCCCATTCCTCCACTTTTTGTAAATCCCTTTGCAAAGCAAATACAGCTTGCACTGACCTAACCACCTTACACAGTTGTGTATCATGTGCAAAAATAGAGATTTTGCTACTTAATCCTTCCTCCAAGTCATTTATAAAAATATTAAAAAGGAGGTGGGTGGGTTACCATTCAGATCTTTTGAGCTAGCTTACAATTTAATTACATTTTTGGAATAAAGATTGTGAGGCAATAATATTTTTAGCATTTGAACATGGATAAAGTATACAGATTAGTTTGCATGATTTACAGTCACCCTAAATAAACTTTGTGTAATTAAAATGAAAATGACTGAAAACACCATTCCAATGTGAGCAAGCATAATGGTTTGCTGCAAAGTGGTTAAAGGGACACTGAACCCAATTTTTTTCTTTTGTGATAGAGATAGAGAATGACATTTTAAGCAACTTTCTAATTAACTCCTATTATCAATTTTTCTCTTGGTATCTTTATTTGAAATGCAAGAATCTATGTTTGGATGCCGGCTCATTTTTGGTGAACAACCTGGGTTGTCCTTGCTGATTGGTGGATAAATTCATCCACCAATAAAAAAGTGCAATCCAGAGTTCTGAACCCCAAAAAAAGCTAATATGCCTTCTTTTTCAAATAAAGATAGCAAGAGAATGAAGAAAAAAAATGATAATATGAGTAAATTAGAAAGTTGCTTAAAATTGCATGCTCTATCTGAATCACAAAAGAAAAAAAATTGGGTTCAGTGTCCCTTTAAGGCATGTGATTATAGCACTCTGGATACTGGCATAAATAAACACAGATTAACAATAAACATGTTATTTTTATTATCAAAAACTGAGCAGTATAATAAAAACTTCAATACTTTTAGAAAAATTGCTACTCGGTAATAAAAATAAAATCATTCAAAATATATCTAGCATTGAAGGTAAGCCAGTACAAACGGAAAGTTAATTCAAGTCATTTGAAATGTTCTCCACTGTCATAGTTCATCTTTTACCTGTAATAGAAAAATCAAGTTATATTTTATTTCAACTTTTGTTTATGTAAATGAGGACAATGAAGATAAATAGGAAAGAAAACGTATAATATCTATTTTTATAATATTAATATCAATCTCTCTTGTATATCTTTCTGTCTATAGAGAGATGACTGTTCTACTTATATGCACATTATTCAGGACTACTTGAAGAGAGGGTAATTTGTAAAGATATGTTCTAATACAATACATTTTTTTGAAGACTGTTTTCAGCACTCATTTATTTATTTATTTGAACTTTTCTTTACAGTTTAGTTTATTTTATTCATCCTACAGTATTGGCTTTATATAAAAATTTGTTGAATATATGACTTTTTTTTGTGGGATGAAGAAGAAAGTTTAGCACTACACCTCTGTATTTGATTTAAATTTTATAGATGACATATTTAGTATTACCTGCACATTTATTTATTGGTTAAAGGGACACTGAACCCACTTTTTTTCTTTCGTGATTTATTTAGAGCATGCAATTTAAAACAAGTTTCTAATTTACTGCTATTAATAATTTTTCTTCATTCTCTTGCTATCTTTATTTGAAAAAGAAGGCACCTAAGCTATTTTTGTGGTTCAGAACACTGTACAGCACTTGTTTATTGGTTGATGCATTTATCCACCAATCAGCAAGAACAACCCAGGTTGTTCACCAAAAATGGGCCGGCATCTAAACTTACATTCTTGCTTTTCAAATAAAGATTCCAAGAGAACGAAGAAAATTTGATAATAAATTGGAAAGTTGCATAAAATTGCATGCTCTATCTGAATCACGATCAGTTGTTTATGATATTGTCCCTGTGGCATGTAATACACAAGGCACCGAAGAAACTAATGTTGGAAACCACCTGACACATTCTTTGCTTGCCCAGGGATATAACCTTAGGTGTTCCTGGTAGAATACGACAAGCACCCCAATAAAATAAAAACATGGAATTAATCAGTGGAGATTCTTCTATGTCAGAGGTCTCGATGTAGGAAAAAATTATCATGGAACCCAAAGGGTGGCAAAGCTCTTGCAATATTAGAAGCTCATAATCAAAATGGGTCACTATGTTCTTTATCTGCAGAAAATATTAAGAACTTTAGGCTGGATACAACCCACACTACCATGCTCCAAACAGATAATTGAAATAATAGAAGGGAAGGGCATAACAACTTCTAGGTAGTTCCTACCTATTATAAGTAAATCAAACCTATATACTAACAAGCAAATATATCACATAAGTATTAGATAAACAATATTTATGTGTTTTATGAATACATTGCTTTATAAATACAGATCATTACCTTACAATGTTTTGTTCTGATTTTATAAAATAAATAAATCACACTTTCTACCAAGGGTATATGGGGGATTAGCATACAAGAAATTGGTTGTGATACAAATAATGTTAATTTGTTCTTATAAGTCTTACTAACCTTATTTCTTTGACATTCACATGGAAAGAGGTAATCAGACGATAACTCCACAATTTCCATACCATCTCTAATTCTGGGTTCACTCACTTGTAAACGAGCATATGCCTACATAAATAAAGAAAATATATGAAAGTGGACTATATAAATTAAAGCACTCAGAAATGATAATGGGACTAAGAACCAAAGTATCAAAAATATATGGACTGTAGCTAGAATATTAAAGGGACATTACACACTAAATAAATGCTATATAGAATGATGCATGTAAAGAAAAGATTAGTCTGTGAATAACATGTAGATGTATTTTTTAAAGTTTAATTAGCTGTTTAAATATTGACAAAATAGGTGTAAAGTTTTAGTGTCCATAAAACAATGAGAGCTGCCATGTTGGAACTTAGGTTACCTTCTCTGCTGTGGTCAATTAAGGACAGTTATAAATAGGTCACTAGAGTATGCAGCCAATGCAGCACTTTCATTTCTAACAAGAACTGAAAAGCTCACACTTGCAAAAATGGATTTACAGGAAAGGGGGACAAAATAAATAATGAAAGTATATTGCAGAGTATTTTTTTATATAGACAATTTATCATTTAATATTACCTTTAAATTAACAGATTGATTAAAACAACTGTTTTGTGAAAATTTTCACAGTAAAATCCAAGCAATAAGACTGAAGACTCATGATGATGAAATAGCAGCTGATTCTTGTGACATCTATTTCTCATCAAATGTTGAAAGTTCATTATAGAAGCATAATGTAACAAAGTAGTCCAAATCACTTAAAGGGACAGTAACACCTTGAGATTTTTATATAAAATGTTTAGTTATACATAATGAAACAGCTTTGAGATATAATTTCCTTATTTATTTTGCCTCCTTTTGTGCTCTAAAAATTGAGCAATTTCTAATTATTAGAGCTTGACATGCACCCTGCTGCCTTCTCAAGTCTAACCCTGCTACATATATGTCCTTAATTGGCTTTATCAGAAAACAATTGCAAAACATTGCATTTTATTCTATCTTTATTAAAGTGACTAGCCTTGTTTTTTGTGGACTTAAGCCCAGATTGGCTCCTTCAAATAAGGCAAATAAACATAGAAACATAGAATTTGATGGTAGATAAGAACCAAAAAGGCCCATCAAGTCTACCCATATTACATATTACTTTTTCCTTAGGATAGCCTTATGCATGTCCCAGGCATTTTTAAATTCCTTTACAGTTTTTGTGTTTACCACCTCAAATGGAAGTTTATTCCATGAATCCATCACCCTTTCTGTAAAAAAATGCTTCCTCAAATTTCTCCTGAATCTACTACCCTCTAACTTTAGATTGTGACCCCTTGTTTTGGCATTTATTTTTTTGTGAAAAATGCTTTCAGCTTCTATTTTATTAAGTCCCTTCATATATTTGAAGGTTTCTATCATGTCACCTCTTTCCCTTCTATCCTCTAAACTATACATATTTAGATCATAGAGTCTTTCTTTGTACGTTTTATATTTTAGACCATGTACCATTTTAGTAGCCCTCCTTTGGACAGCTTCTAGTTTATTTTTATCTTTCTGAAGATATGGTCTCCAGAACTGTACACAGTATTCCATATTTGGTCTAACCAATGATCTGTAAAGTGGCATAAGAACCTTGCTATTTCTGCTACTAAAACCTCTTCCAATGCAACCAAGCATTTGACTGGCCTTGCTGGCTGCACTGCGGCATTGTGTACCAAATTTTAAATCATCTGAAATAATAATTCCCAAATCCCTTTCTTCTTTAATTACAGTCAGTAATGTACCATTGAGACTATAATTGCCTTTTTTGGATCCTATATGCATAATTTTGCTCTTGGTAATATTAAATTTCAGATCCCATTTATTTGACCAGTCCTCTAGTTTATTAATATCACAGTTCATTTGATCAACTCCTCCTGGAACATCTACCCTGTTACAAATTTTTGTATCATCAGCAAACAAGCAAACCTTCCCCTTAAGCCCACTTCCAATATCACTTATGAACATGTTAAACAAAACAGGCCCAAAAACTGACCCTTGGGGAACACCACTAGTAACTGATGCCTCATTTGAATGTACTCCATTAATTGAAACCCTCTGTCGTCTATCTTTAAGCCAGAATTCTACCCACTTAACAATCTTAGCATCTATTCCAAGGCAATACATTTTGTGAATAAGTTTGTTGTGTGGGACGGTGTCAAATGCTTTGCTAAAGTCTAGATATGCAACATCTACGGCTCCTCCCTGGTCTATTATTTTAGTTACATGGTCAAAGAAATCAATTAGATTAGTCAGGCATGATCTTCCAGCAGTGAAACCATGCTGTCCTTTGTCTTCTAAGTTGTTTGTCTGAATGAAAGATACAAGTCTTTCCTTTAAAAGAGTTTCCCTGCAATTGAGGTCAAACTGACTGGCCTATAGTTAGCAGAATCTTCCCTACTACCCTTTTTATGAAGAGGGACTACATTGGCAATTTTCCAGTCTTTTGGAACAACTCCGTGACTGATTAAATAAATCAGCTAATGGAGTAGCTATTACGGATCGAAGTTCTCTTAGAACCCTTGGATGAATATTATCTGGACCCACAGACTTATTAACTTTTATTTTTGATAAAGCCCTTGAAACCTCTTCCTTTGTAAAAAGAAAAGTACTACTCACATTATTATTTACAGTAACATCCCTTAATAGAATCTCACTATCTTTACCATCTGTTGTAAAGACTGAACAAAAGTAATCATTTAAACAGTGGGTGGAGTCTGGCTATTGAAAAATAATTGCAGTAACAAGGATGTTAATGTCTTTTAAAAATGTTTAGACTTGGTTGATATCTTATTCTATAACAGCACAACAGATATGGCTTGTAATTACAAGGTGTTTTTATTGTTCCTTTAAAGCAATTACTTGTATGTTAACAGGGTAGAGTCAACACCTCAAGTACACTTATATGAGACATAATCTAACAGGACAGGTGGGCCAGTGAACTTAGATGGTGAACAGATAAGAATGTAAGGAATTTGAGGTAAAATATCAATTATAGATGTATCAGAACATTTGTGCGTCCATGATATTTCCATCCACAGTCTTCCAGCGGAAATGATGAGGACAAAGTTAAAAAACATACACAAATTTTACTTCACATAACATCCCAGTGTCGCAATTTCTACAATTGATCATTTCAGTGTTAAAGGGACAGTCTAGTCAAAGTTATCCAATCAGAGCCGATGTCCGAGGTGCACTGACGTCTTTAATCTCAGCTTCAGTAATTTATCATTTTTACACAGGGATATAGCCTTGTCTAGGAACCCGAATCTGAAAGATTGGGTTGGCTTACTAAAGAGGATTGACGATTGGGGAGTTGCCTGCCCCGCTACAGATCAGCACAAAGCAACTTTGGTAGCGGTGTGCCTGCTGCGCAACTGGGGCCTTGCGGTAGCCACCCCAATGTGGCTTACTACCCTTTTGGATATTAGTTGGTGGAACATGGCTCTAAACTGCCTGCACATGGCTAACTGCAAGTTACAGTGAGTGATATCTACCTTTCCAACATAACTATAGAAGTTTGCGTGCTGCATACTGTTGTGGATAATATTGGGCACTTTATGTGATCTCATTGACTGTCCCTTTCACAATTTTTTTTATTCTTGAACAACCCATAGCCCTGATAATGAAAGTTTCTACAGGCATTCTTAGAAAGTGGAACTTGCTGCTGGAAATCATCAAACTAATAAGTCTTACTTATGAGTGTTTGCAGGGCTATCCTGTCTTCCTACATGGTCATTAACTACTACTGGTCTGTTTGGCTCTCGTAATACCCCTACCCATTCCTATATACTGTTTTCTTGTGAGCTATGCCAATTGACCCGTTCCTTCTGTCGCCCTTAATGGATATGTCCCTAGAGGGGGGTTTGGAAAAGCCATACCCTACCATAAGGCTATTTGTTGGTTAAGTGGTTCCAGTAAGATATACATCTGCCTGCTTAAGGTTACAGCCACCCTCCCCTGGTTGCCTCTACTTATGTATCTACAGTGAAATATCTTAAGAAAGTGGTGCTATCTGGGTCCTATTTGTTACCACTGGCCTGTCATTATTACACTAATTTCAGTATTCACTTTTCCCTTATAGTGCTTTATCATAATGGCACAAAGTCTGAAGAAAAAGCAAAAGGTACCCAATTCTCAGAAGAATACAGTTATGGATCACTATCATTTCACTCCAGCAACTCATCCAGATGTTTCTGATGATGATGTGTCTGATTCAAATACTTCTGCTGATGGCATACTGGGAGCTTCTTTCCACTCATCTGGGATAAATGTAGCGGTCTCTAAAGACTCTTCCTCAGAATTGACAAGACACAATTAAAACCCTTTTGGTGGGGCACCATGAGTCCCTTTCAAAGAAATTTGACAAGTCTACTTCGGAATTGAAGAGAGACATAGCGTCTATAGGAGAAAGTACTGACGCTTTGGAGAGGAAGCAAGAGGACTTAATTATAGATCACTGTAGCCTACTCTCATACTCTGGAAATATAGCAGCTCAAATTGAATCATTGGAAGTGAAACTTGCTGACCTAGAGGGCAGGTCTTGAAGGAATAACCTTAGAGTCAGAGGTATTCCTGAAACAGTTCTCCTGCAAGATTTTGAATGAAATTCTTTAGATATTGGAAGATGCCACTGATGCTGATACTATGATGGATGAGGCACGTAGGGCTTCTAGACTGTGATCCCTTTCTAACGTGAAACCATGCAATGTGGTAGTGTGATTGGACTATTTTTTCTTTAAAAAATAAATTGGTCAACACAATAGCACGAAGCAGAATGTCCAAATATTCCCTGATCTCTATTCTCATACCCTCTTTCTGTGAAAGACTTTCGCTGATTTCACTAAAGTTATGAGAGCTCAGGAGGTTAAATACTGCTGGGGGTTCCCGGTTAAGCTGTTCATCACCAAGGATGGTCAACACTGTACTGCCTCTAATCCTCAACAAGCAAAATTACTTCTTCAAAAATGTAATTTGTTGCCAAGCGACACTGATCGACAAAGGAAATCTTCTTAAACGTCTTCTTAAACGTCACTTGAACTATGAATCAGTGCTCCAGAATTGCAATCACTTCCTCATAGATCCTCCTAACCCAGGAAGAGACCTACTGGGGCGGCTCAACAACTTCCTTAGGGCAGTGGTTCCTGACTGAATTTATTGATGGCTGAACAGTAAGGCTCTCTTATGGAGCCCATTTTAGCTGTCCAATTGTATCCATTAAATTGATTCAGAGGGTCCTTTCTTAAAGTGAATGTAAAGTCAGCCTCTCACGGGAATGCCACAGTAATCGTCACTGAAAAATAGATGAACTTTAATTCATCATTTTCAAAGAATTACTTTGTTTTTGCTTAAATTTACCTTTTTAGCTGCTCGTTTTCAGTAATGCTCATCCGCCCGCCATCTTTCCTGTTTGAGTGACAGATTATGATAATTGCTTTAGCCCAATCATTGCTTCTACCACAGGGGGACAAACCCCTTTTTTTATACGTCACTTGCTCCGAATGCGCATGCGGTAAAGCTGAAATCCTGTACTCAGTTTAGACGCGCGTTCACAGGTTGCGCATGCGCTATATAAAAACAGATTTTAATTCATTACAAGGCGATTTCGATAAATAAAAGTCTAAGGAGGTAAAAAATATGCCGTTGCGCTCTATGCCACGATAATATTCAATGAATGTATTCATTGAATACTATGTAGCTAGTCAATATTATCGCCTTTCAACACATGCGCTGTTGATGAAGTCCACAGGAGCGCGCTTGGAGACTATGTATAGAGAACACTCTATACGTTACACTGAGGAGAAGTAGGAAGTAGGGGCTGGGAGGAGTTGGGCTTGTAAACGGCAGCAAATTGGTGAGATAAATATATACATAGGCATTTATTTTTTTGAAAAAAAAAGTTACGGTTTATCTCATAGACACATTTGGAATAATAATGAGGCATAAAACCAATGTAAATTGACATTCACTTTAAAGGATTCCAGATATCCAGAACACTGGGACCCTACTAATGTCAGTTATGATTATTATGTTTTTGTTCACTTTAATGTTATGGTACTTTAATAGTCCATTTTGGTGTTCTTATTAATAATGATCATTGTTTAACTTTTCTAATTATTTAGTACATTATTGAACAGCTCAGACTCCACTACATAGCTAGAAAATAGGTTGTCTATGATACACATATTGCCACCTACATGTCACCATTTACATTTCACCAAGCTTCGAAGCCCTGGTCAGCCCCAAAGTGGGAGGGGCAAAATGCATCACAGCTGTTAAGTGAGTAACTGGACTAACATACTTTCCTGTGGCCGATACCTATGGATGCATGGATAGCTGTCCAAGTTTCCGTCTAGAAGGAGAAAAGGTTCTGTTTTGCAACCGTGGTGAGCAAGCTGTAAAAAGGATAAGATTGGCGGTGCCTATGTACGGAGAAAAAGTTTGTATTACCTGCTTCTGTGAAAGGGGTGTGTTCAGCCTTGAAGAGGTATTTGTTGTCCTTCCCAAGTGTATGCCTGAAAAAATCATTCTGTTTAATGTTCTGTTTGGAGATGTTGCATTTGGATTAAAGGGATACTAAACCCATGATTTTTATTTCATGATTCAGATAGAGCATGCAATTTTAAGCAACTTTCTAATTTATTCCTATTATCAATTTTTCTTCGTTCTCTTGGTATCTTTATTTAATCAAGCAGGAATGTAATCTTAAAGGGACAGTACACACTAAGTTTTTATATTAATGTATTTTCAATTACTTTTTATACCAAATGCAGAGTACTTTGCTTTGTTCTCTTAGTATCCTTTGTTGAAAAAAATACCGGGGTAGGCTCAGGAGCATCAATGGACTACTGGGAGCTAGCTGCTGATTGGTGGCTGCACATATATACCTCTGGTTATTGGCTCACCCGATGTGTCAGCTGCCTTCTAGTAGTGTATAGCTGCTCCTTTAATAAATGATACCAATAGAATTAAGCTAATTTTATAATAGAAGTAAATTGTAAAGTTGTTTAAAATTGAATGTTCTGAGTCATGAAAGAAAAAAATTGAGTTCCATGTTCCTTTAAGGGCTCTTTCTGGTCACAATTCTGAAATGTATCCCTGAAACCAAGGGAAACCAGTGGAGTAATAAATAGATGCAGAAGATGAGTAGTATGTAAAAAAAACAAAATCTGTCAAGGGCATTTATGATAGACTTTAGGAGGACAGGGAGAAACTTGGGAGTTGCTATGGTCAAAAAGACATATCCTCAAAGAGTGTATTAAACTCTTAGTTGTATCCTGTAAGGAAGTGGTGAATTTTATAGTTATTACAAAGGTGGGAGAGGCAGGACCGAATGTGTGAAGCAAATTAAATTTCTGAAACTAACAATACTCCAAGGTAGTGATGATGGTATTATCAAATGTAATCAAGATTTGAGTGGAAGAGATGGCATTAGGAGTTTTCTATGGCTTTAGATAATGATGTATACAAAATATAGCATGCTGGATGAGACAGCTAGTGACACAAAAGAGCTCTAGTACAGAGGATTTTAAGCATGTTTTATACTTTGAATAAAGCTTTGACTTTTTAATTCAAGCGCTATGTTTGACTCGCTGGTGTTCTAAAGTTTTTTGTGTTACCTGATTAATTACCAGCTCGAGTCACAGCGCAGTCCTAATAGCCACAGTGTTGAAGGGACTTACCCCTCATCTTCAAGATTGCAAGCCGACACCGGAGGAATTGGAGTTCAAGGTACGGAGCCCAATGGAGGAAGTGACGTCACCTTGCCGGAAATTACAGAGTCTCAGACAGGTGCATGAAGACGCTTGGAGACGCTGAGACCGGGTAGAGCAGCAGAGTAATTTGGAACGATTAAAGCTGCTTGTAGAGCCACACAGCCCCACGACCCAGACTTCTCATCAGGATAAACGGCAAAGTTGTGAGTACCGAAGTATTTACCTGTTTTGTTGTATAGTTCTGGAGAGGGTTGTGATCATACAGAGACTGTCTCATTGCATAACAAGCTGCACTGTTGCTCTAGACTGACATCGAAATACGCTTGCAAACCACCTGAGAGGGATCTATATGTGAAACGATACATATATGCTTTATAATTTCACTGTGGGCTATGTGCAGGGGCTTGAGTCTGAGCAGGATTGAACTTTGATTGACCTAGCATTTGCTGTATATTCTCTTTTCCTGCAGACTTGCCCCTTATAGACTTTGACATTATTTCAATTATATTAACAAAATGGATCTACAAAGCTTATTTTCCTTGACACCGCTCACTGCATTTGACTTGGAGCGCTTAACACTTGAGGATACCTTTGTAAAACAGGATGAGGTCCTGGGGATAAGCGAAACCTTTTTACTGCTAGAAAGGACTTTGCTAAAAGAATACAAAACATGGTGGGACAAGAGGGCCCTAGATAAATATGTTCAACTTGACATGATCCCAAGAGGACTACGACTTCATAAACACCCCACTTTTTTAGTTGAAGATCCTAACTTTATCACTACTTGGAATGAAATTTTGAGTGACTGCTCTAAAAAACTAATGATGCTTATTGTCAAATTTAAAACTACTCAACTTGTTAAAATCAGAAAAGAGCTAGAAAATATACAAACACAACTTAATAGCTTTGTTGATAATTCTAAGTATAATGAATTGGACAAACTTCTAAGTGATACTGTTTTAAAGTTTAGAACTGATTTAGACAATTTCAAGTTGAGGAAGTTTAAAAGAGACAATGATGATTATTTTAATAATAAGGTTTATACATGGCACAATCGAAGCAGCAAGGGTCATAAACAAAGGAGGTTTAAACCTAAGACCCAAACAAATTTTACAGCTAATGATAATATTGTCAGTATACCCTTAAATGAAACTAAAAAGAGAGTCACATTCTCTGATACAGAGGGCACTGATGATGAAGCTGGGGTACTTTCAGCAAGAAGTGACTCTAGTGGTGAGGAGGACTATATACCCCCCCTAAGAGCATCATCAGAAATAGTAATGTAACATCACACAGAGGGAGGAATAATTTAAGAACAGACAGTATTGTGACCCGGCAACAAACTAGAGATAGTAGAAGCTGTATTCCAGCTAGTTTGCCCACCTCTCGTAAAGCAGTTTTTTTGAGTGATAATGATGGTGATCTTGGTGCATGTAGTGCAATGGTACACACATTAACACAACCCCAAGAACCTCAGGTTTTTTATCAGGGCCAGCACCAAAGAGAAGGAGGGGGACCTCGAGGAAGAGGAAGAGGTCGAAATATAAGGACCCAAAGAGGCCGAGCGCATTACAACAAGTACCAGATATAAAAGTGATTAATTTATCTGGCAGAGTCTTAACTTCATACGAACTGGAAGTTTTGAGTATGGGCCTTAGTTTTGTCCCTACCAGATCTTTTAATCTGTTTGAGACTATCACAGATGTTAATAGGTTAGTGAGGGATCTCACCCTAAAGAAATATTTCTGGCATAATAATATCAATTGCGGCATGGACAGTCAGCCTGACAGTGATGTGAATCATAGCTCTACAGACATATACCCTAGTATTTCAGATATTTTTGATTTTGAGAAGGCTAGTGACTATTACGTTTTACATGATCTAGGTTCTCATTATTTGAGAGATCCTGCACATGTAAAGGTTTCACATGGTAATTTTAAACCTAGATCTGTGTTTTATCCTGTGGCTATGAGAGGTCCCTTTTTGGAGGCCTTTCACCACAGGGTGGAGCATGATCTAGTTAAGCTGTCTAACAATAAGGTAACGTATCCAAACCTACGGCCTGAGCTTCGCCAAGCATTGATGGATTTGCAATCTTATGATGACATCGTCATCAGGCGAGCCGATAAAGGCGGTAGTATTGTTGCTCTGGATAGAGCTTCATATATACAAGAAGCCATGAGACAGTTAAATGATAAAGATGTTTATACTAGACTCGTGAGGAATCCAACAGATCCTTTCAAGAGGGATCTCATAGATAGGGAATCTTTGACCAAGACACATTTAACTATCTACTGATAACTAAATAACTAATCCAGTCATACCGATTTTTCATCACCTCCCCAAGGTGCATAAATCCTTGGAGGGGGTGAAAGGTAGACCTATTGTGTCTGGTATAGGTTTCCTTTTTGAACACCTCTCTAATTGGGTTGAAACTCTCTTACAGCCCTTGGTCCCTCAGTTTCCCTCATATTTGCGTGACACCAAACATTTAGTGTCTAATTTGGATAAGATATTTTGGGATACTACATCCTCCTGGTTAACAATAGATGTGGTTGGCCTATATTTGGCAATCCCACACAATTTAGGAGTGGATGCAGTAGCAGAAATTCTAAAAGACTTCAGTAACTATGATTATACCCTAAGGATGTTCATTTGCAGAGCATTGGACTTCCTTTTAAAACATAACTTTTTTCGTTTTGAGAGTGAGTTTTACCTCCAGAGATGTGGGACCGCGATGGGTGCGAAGTTTGCACCATCATATGCCAACATCTATATGGGATGGTGGGAGCGGTCCCACGTCTTTGGAGGTGGAAACCCATTTCATGACAAGATCAAACTTTAGAAACGCTTTATTGATGACCTCCTCTTCATATGGCAGGGTACTGAGGAGGAGGCCAAGCAATATGTTGATTATCTGAATGCGAACAAAGCAGGTTTGCAGTTCACATATCAGTTTGAAAAAGTGAAGATTCCTTACCTAGACATAGTCTTAGAAGGAGTTACTGAAACTAATAATATCAAAACTACGCTTTATAGAAAACCGATTATGTCAAACACAATATTACACGCAAGAAGTAACCACCCAAAGCATACAGGCTTTGGGGTGGCAAAAGGGCAGTTTATGCGAATTAAAAGAAACGCCCAAAAAGATTTGATCTTTCAAGACCTACCTTCTCTACCACCTACAGTCCCCAATTTAATTATATCTGTGGTATCATCAGGAAGCATCTACCGATAGTGTCGGCTGAAGATAGCCTTAAGGATTATGTAGAGGGAGGTTGTAACTATGTATCTAGGAGAGGGTGCACTATTGGAAATTTAATATCTCCTAGTCAACTGAAAAAAACAGGAACACACATGAGTAGTTGGCTTACAATAAAAGGCCACTATAAATGTAACTACACAAATTGTATTGCCTGTTCACACGTACGTATTGGTCAGACCTTCCAATCACGTGTTACCAATAAATAACAGTGCGACAGTGCGGATCAGGTCCGCAAGACATCGCTGAATGCGGAGAGCAATACGCTCTCCGTATTCAGCATTGCACCAGCAGCTCACAAGACCTGCTGGTGCAACGCCGCCCCCTGCAGACTCACGACCAATGGGCCGCCAGCAGGGGGGGTGTCAATCAACCCGATCGTACTCGATCGGGTTGATTTCTGGCGATTCCTGTCCGCCTGCTCAGAGCAGGCGGACAGGGTTATGGAGCAGCGGTCTTTAGACCGCTGCTTCATAACTGCTGTTTCTGGCGAGTCTGAAGACTCGCCAGAAACAGGGGCCCGCAAGCTCTGTTCGGAGCTTGATAAATGGGCCCCAAAGTATAGTTTCTGTGCTGCAAAATGTCAAAAGCCTGAAGGCCTTAGAGTCAGAAAGCTGTCAAAAGACTGAAGATAGATTGAGTATGATAGCAGAGAGAAATGACCTTAAGACATGGATCCAAGCAGTATGTCACTTTGGTAACTGAAGTCTCTGTGGAGCGTTGAGAAGAAACATCTAAATGCATAGAGTCAGAAGAGAATTTAAAGGTGAGGAGAGAGAGTGGCCACCCATTAGAGAGGTCACCTGGGTCAAGTGAAGATTTCTAAAGGATTTGTGTGACTAATAAAAATGGTTTATAGAAATATGAATGTTTTAAGGGAGAGATTAAATATGCATATAAGGACAGGTGTAAAGGAGGGTATCACTTGGGAGGGAATAGATCAACAGAACCAGGTGGTAAGATGGGAGGATGATTGCAGGACGCATTCGTCATTATTTGTAACCTGCATAGAAGCCGTATTTGTGTGTAGGGTTAGGTAGTCTAAAACAAATATCTTATGGACATTCACATTGATAATGAGAAATCAAAATTCTGCATGAAATGAATATTTTACTGAAAAAATGCAGTCCAACCACATACTTTGGAATAATCGATAGATGTAATAAATGGCCAGCAAATTCCAGCATGCCAAGTGAAACCGACATTCCACCCCTAACTTTCTAGATAATTTACACGGAACACGCTAACATCGTAAACATAAAGGTTAAAGTAATAAAAAAGTATGTTAAATATTAAATGGTTCAAGGTAATGGATTTCACTTTGTAGATCGTAAAAGTCAAATTATACAGAAGAGTAAAATTTGAACTAGTTGCGTTAAGCCTTTGGAAAGAAAAATGTTTCTAGGTTACAAATTATCAACCTACACAACAAACTTAAAATACAAACTTAAATGAACATCCTAAAGAATCCTTGACCCTGTGTCTGTTTATTACAGGATAATGTTAAGTCCAGATTACATTTTAAAAGAGGAAGGAAACTTTCAAATTAATAAGGGTCTTCATTGCAGGGAGTGGTGCAGATTTCGGTCCCATCACTTTTGAACAAGGTGAGGGAGGATGTGAAAGGTTAAAGAGACAAAGAGGCATTCCAGCAAGTCCTATGGAGCAGATAGCAGCATGCCAAACAATTTGGTGCCATTTGAACTTCCCAGATAAATATATATATAAAAAAGGCTATAAAAAGAATCACAGCAGAACCTGCAGCAGACTGAAGTATCTAAACAGGTAACATTTAGCAATGCATGTGAATGGGAAAGTAATGAGTGTCAAAAAAATAAATCTAATGATTGGCCAATAAATGTAGAGAAAAAATTCTGTAATAATGTAGTACAAGGTCAGTAACCTACAGGCTATAAAATATAAATCTAAAAAAGTAAAGAGAGAAAGACAGAACACATCATGAGGCCAGTAACCTACAGGGTACGTCAAATCTAAGCATGAAAAAAAAAACCATTATATTCTTAGTGGGATATTTACTTATTCAAATATTGTACATTTCAAGGGACATTGTACACTAGATTTTTCTTTGCATATATATTTTGTAGATGATCCATTTGTATAGCCCATCTGGGGGAGTCTATGTAAAAATGTATAGTTTTGCCTATTTTTAAATAACATTGTGCTGATTTTCAGATTCCTAACCAAGCCCCAAAGTTTTATATTTATACTGATGCATACAGACTTCAGATTGCTCCTGTTTGTATAATGGGTCTTTTCATTTGCAGGGGTGGGAGGAGGGTCTACTCTCAGACCCTTTCAGTGGGTGTCCCAGCCTAACCTCATCAACAGTGCTAAATTGGGAGTTTCTAAGTACATTTTAAAAGGTTTTATACTGGATTTTTATATAAGTATCTGTGCATATTAGTCTTTATAGTAGTGTCTATTAAAAATTGGTGTATACTGTCCCTTTAAGTAACTTGAGAAAGAAAAAAAGTTGAATACCAAGACCAAACTGAACTAGGTATTTGGAATTCAGGTTCATATTGCAAAATGAGTAGTATATTTTGTTTGTGGGAATTACTAAATAGATTTGCAAAGCAACAGTACAACTATACAACATATATTGCACATATAGTAATAGCATGTCGTTACATTTAAATTATATTAACTACCTATGTGTTTGCCACATTTTTGGAAGATTCTCTTATGGAATATGAATATATGAATTAATATACAGTATTTGGAGTAAAATTAATCTTCATCAATTGAGTGAAGAGCATAAATTATTTATGTGCGTGAGTGTCAGTAAAAATGTGTTAAAACGCACAATATACCGTAATTCATCTTCATCTTACAAGTGAAAATAATAGGACCTATGTAAATTACAAATTAACACATTTTGATACTGCTTATTATATATATTTGTCAACCCAATTTAGCTTAACACGAGACACAATAATCAGGATGCTGGAAACATATGGAGAAAATCAATACAATCGACTTTTAGAGCATACCATTTAAGAAAAAATATATATTATAGCTAATATTTATTCTAACAAGTAATATATGGTAATATTACTGCATTTTATAATAATGCTATAATATAAAGTATAAATTTAAATAATAATAATTTTGGTGTTTTAATGTTGGTAAAAGTATGTGTGGGACTGTGTGTGTGTATACATAGTGGACATATATACAGTATATATATATATATATATATATTTACACGTATTTGCAAATTGTTTTTCAGCAATAGAAAAAATCCTGCATTTTTCACAGAAAAATATAAAAATTAAGAACTTGCCCCAAAAGAGGTCTAAACTATTATTTAGTAACCTGAATCAAATTTTGACAAAAGACTATAGAATTGTTTTTCATTTTAGATAGCCTGATATTTTGTGACTTCTTACAATGCATTGCTTTTGTAACACTTCTTATTTAATTAATAGGAAGTACTGTAAACCAGCTAGCAATATGTACTGTATTTTCAGTGTATTCATTCAGGTGTTCCATCATTTTGTACTAAATTCATATACTTTTATCTAAAGCTTGCGTTGTATCTAGATTTCACAATGATAAGAGCAGGGGTATCGCATACATCTTATCAAGACTACTGTGTATAGATAACCATTAGATGTGTTGCAATAATCTATTGCAATCGTGTTAATACTACTTTCATAACTGATATGATGGTTAAAGTTCAAAAAATCTTGATAGTACTGGAGATAAAACAAAGCAATTCTACCATATATCTTTATTTAACAGATATAACGCTAACAACAGAGGCTTGAAATATATACAGATAAGATAAAACTACAGTCTTTATGAACAGCCATAACAACTTGCAAATCCCATCAATTAACACATTTAAATGTATGTGTATTATGCTGTTTGAAAAAGCATTTGTTTTCTATTTGTAATTTTGTTGAATGAATTGTATACAAAATAAAGGGAGACAAGTAAAACTGTAGATTCCAGCAAGTTGTATGGTATATTAACTGCAGCTAACAAATGCTAAACAATTATACAAAACTAGTATATTGGATTTTAGAGTTTATTAAAGGGACATTATACACTCATTTTGTTCTTTGAATGTTCTGTAGATTATCTATTTATATAGCCCATAAAGTGTTTTTTTTTTTTTAATTTTAAATTTATAGTTTTACTTATTTTTAAATAACATTGCTCTGATTTTCAGACTCCTAACCAAGCCCAAACGTTTTAGGAGAATACCGTCAGATACCCACTCCAGCTTGCTCCTGTTTGTGTAAAGGGTTTTTTCATATGCAAAAGAAGGGGGAGGGTCTTATTTCCCACTTGCAGTGGGCTTTCCAACTACCTTTTCAACAGAGCCAAACTGAGAGCTACTAAGTAAGTTTTTAAACAGTTTTATACTGGATTTTTATATTGGTATCTGTGCATCTTATTCTTTATAGTAGTGTCTATTACATGCAGTTATATAGTATAACAGTTCATTCAGCTCTTTGGTTTGGGCTGTAGGTGTAGCTTAAAGGGACATTAAATGCTAGATAAAATGATGCATTCAACGTAAAGATTTGTCTGAGAATAACATCTAGATGTATTTTTTAAAGTTTCATTAGCTGTTTTTTGACAAAAATAAATGTAAACTTTAAGGGGCCGATTTAAGAAGTAGCGTATGCTGCTGTTTCGGCACAAGCCTTCAGGCTCATCGGAAACTTAAGTTAAGAAGCAGCAATCTTGACACCGCTGCTCCTTAACTCATCCGCCACCTCTGAGGCGGCAGACAGCAATCATCCCGATCGGATACGATCAGGGTTATTATTGACACCCCTGCTAGCGACCAATTGCCTGCGAATGTGCAGGGGGCAGCATTGCACAAGCATTTCACACGAAAATGCTTGTGCATTTTATTGATGTGGGGTGGACATGATCCGCTACAGCGATCATGTTTACCCACACATTGATAAATTGACCCCAATGTGTAAAACAGTGGTAGCTGCCATGTTGTAACTTAGGTTACTTTTTCTGCTGTGGCCAATTAGGGACAGTTATAAATAGGTAACTAGAGTGTGCAGTCAATGGCTGTGTGGAATATAACAGTGTTCTGCACTTCCATTTCTAATAGGAACTGAAAGCTCACAATTTCAGAATGGAATTACAGGAAAAGTGGACAAAATAAATAAACAAAGTATATTGCAGAGCTTTTTTTAAACATATATATATATATATATATATATATATACAATTTATCATTTTATATTACCATCTCAAAGTGTTTTAATGTCCCTTTAATACTTCTCATAGGTTTGTATTATATGCCTTTTAACTAAAATTAGCTCAAATTTTGGAATATGTCTATTACTGTCCAGCGCTGATAAAATACCAAATTTCAACCAAACTATTTCCTTCTAATTCTGGATTGCAGCACTTGAATTTTTATAATAACTGTTAATAAAATGTAGGTGCAAATATAATGCAATTAATTACTTCAATACATATAGGGAAATAAATCTAATTGGGCATATGCATATGTAACAATGTTAAGTATGGTAAATGTATATACATCAAACATATAAACATGAAATAAAAATATCTACACTAAACTCTTTGTTAACTGCCCACTAATTAGTATATGAGCCTACCTATGTTTAGCCTTCAACAAAGAATACCAAGAGAGCAAAGCAAATTTGATAAAAGTAAAGTTGTTTAAAATTGCATGCCCTATATCTGAATCATGGAAGTTTTATTTTAACACATTTAACATTTTCCAAAATGGTTTTAAAAAAAATCTTTACTAGCAGAATCATCAGAAAACTGCACAAAAAACATAATTTATGCTTACCAGATAAATTCCTTTCCTTCCGGATAGGGAGAGTCCACGGCTTCATTCCTTACTGTTGGGAAATACAACACCTGGCCAGCAGGAGGAGGCAAAGACACCCCAGCCGAAGGCTTAAATATCCCTCCCACTTCCTCATTACCCCAGTCATTCTGCCAAAGGAATAAGGAAAAGTAGGAGAAACATTAGGGTATAAATGGTGCCAGAAGAATAAAATAAATAATAGGGGACCACCCATAGACAAGAAAAAACGGGTGAGGGCCAAGGACTCTCCCTATTCGGAAGGAAAGGAATTTATCTGGTAAGCATTAATTATGTTTTCCTTCCTAAGATAGGGAGAGTCCACAGCTTCATTCCTTACTGTTGGGAAAATTATACCCAAGCTCCAGAGGACACTGAATGAATAACGGTAGGGAACAAAAAGGAAAAGACGGACCCTATTCTGAGGGCACTGAAACATCAAACTTGTAAAATTTTGAAAAAGTATGTAAGGAGGACCAGGTAGCCGCCTTAGAAATCCGATCCATAGAGGCCTCGTTCTTAAAGGTATGGGAAAGTTGTGTACAATGTAATTAAACAGGAGCGCTATAGCTAAAGGTGAATAGGGAATATCTTATTAAAAGTATTCTAAAATGCAAACCTATAAACGTGTCTAAACACAAGTGTTACAAAATTGATAATAATAAATTCTCTGTATATCTCAGATATAATGTGAAACTAGGATAAAAAATGTGGATACAATGTGACAAATATTAATATCAACACTGACTAATATAGTGTAGGTGCAGAATAAAAATAATAATGAATGTTCAAAAATAAGTGAATAATAAGGCTCTGCCTAAAATTTAATCAGAACACCAAGTGCAAACAAATAGTAATACAATATATGATTAAAAACGGAAGTCTCCGTACAAAAAATAGGTTGCCACCACAAAAATTAAAAGCATATAAGCAGTCAATGAGAAACTATCTTTCCAAGTTAGAAACACCAGTGGTCCGGATAAACAGTTCTTATTATAAGAAGAAATCTTGGCTTACCCCCAAACAGTTCAACGGTCGGTTCCGTAAATTGAAGTTACCGCTGTGGCGGAGTGACGTCACTTTTATAGGCGCTGTCCTCAATGCGCAATCTGATTGGTCCTCGGACGGACGGCTTGAGATTTTTTTGCTGCTGTGTTCCTTAAGATAGAGTATCTGCTCTTAAGTGCCAGAAAGCACACAGGATACTTCTTGGATATGTGTTTTATGGAGCAGGTAGTAGAGTTGATGAGAGATCTTTAGTCTCACCTTAGATAAGAATAACACTGTTTCAATGCACAAAAAAGTCCAAATGTGCAACAAGTTCGTCTTTGCCTGTTCGAAAAATACTGGTATATCAGAGGAATGATCCACAGCTTTGTTTTTAACCAGTTACCAACCGTAGCACTAAGACAAATTGTGGAAAACATTGTAGACGAAATTGTAGCTTCAACTACAAAAGAAATAGCTATAGTTCATAAGCAACTGACATCAAAGCGTTTCTCCCTATACAGGGCTTTTTCAAGATTAGAATGTTGCACACAATTTGTCTTAGTGCTACGGTTGGTAACTGGTTAAAAACAAAGCTGTGGATCATTCCTCTGATATACCAGTATTTTTCCAACAGGCAAAGACGAACTTGTTGCACATTTGGACTTTTTTGTGCATTGAAACAGTGTTATTCTGATCTAAGGTGAGACTAAAGATCTCTCATCAACTCTACTACCTGCTCCATAAAACACATATCCAAGAAGTATCCTGCGTGCTTTCTGGCACTTAAGAGCGGATACTCTATCTTAAGGAACACGGCAGCAAAAAAATCTCAAGCCGTCCGTCCGAGGGCTAATCAGATTGCGCATTGAGGACAGCGCCTATAAAAGTGACGTCACTCCGCCACGGCGGTAACTTCAATTTACGGAACCGACCGTTGAACTGCTTGGGGGTAAGCCAAGATTTCTTTTTATAATAAGAACTGTTTATCCGGACCACTGGCGTTTCTAACTTTGAAAGATAGTTTCTCATTGATTGCTTATATGCTTTTAATTTTTGTGGTTGCAACCTATTTTTTGTACGGAGACGTCCGTTTTTAATCATATATTGTATTACTTTTTGTTTGCACTTGGTGTTCTGATTAAATTTTAGGCAGAGTCTTATTATTCACTTATTTTTGAACATTCATTATTATTTTAATTCTGCACCTACACTATATTAGTCAGTGTTGATATTAATATTTGTCACATTGTATCCACATTTTTTATCCTAGTTTCACATTATATCTGAGATATACAGAGATTTTTTATTATTACCAATTTTGTAACACTTGTGTCTAGACACGTTTATAGGTTTGCATTTTAGAATACTATTAATAAGATATTCCCTATTCACCTTTAGCTATAGCGCTCCTGTTTAATTACATTGTACACAACTTTCCCATACCTATGATAGGGACCCCGAGGTGTATCAGGAGTTTGGTGATTCCACCCTGCGCTTATTATTACCTTCTCCCTCGTTCTTAAAGGCCCAAGAGGAAGCCACTGCTCTAGTGGAATGAGAAATAAATGTGATAACAAAAATCATAAAAGGAAAACCAAATAAAGTTCTGAATAAAGGATATGTCTGTGTCCTCTGGATGAGTTTTTCAGCTTGTTAGCATTCCTCAGTGAGATCCCATAAAAAAGGAAACAGAAAATTGCAACATAGTGTGAATCTGTAATGGCACTTTGAGGAAGTAGTTGTTTTGTAACAAATGACTACTCACATTTGTTGGAGCTTTCCACTAAGCTCAAGGATATGCGCACTCCCACTTTATACTGATGGGAAAACAGTACACTAGGCAAAACTTGGATACAAATTTATTTTAAAATATATAAAAGCGTCACATAAGCCTTGATAACACCACAATGTAAGGGTACAAAAGCAGATATGCTGTAATAAATGCTTCAAATAGCCAAACTTGCAAAGAGGTAAATGGATCAGCAGGAGTGTGACCGCCGAAACCAAAACCTCTTTAGTAGCAAGACAGTAGCGCTAAGCCCCCAGGTGTCCTGGCTAGTGTAGAGACGTGATAAAACTCAATATAGAACAGTTCAGTTCCGACGTACGTTTCGCAGGTATGCTTTGTCAAGGAATGTTTGTGCGCATGTCCAAGAGTCCTTTTAAACAATCCATTGATGAGTTTCTGCCAGGTTTGTAGTTCCATCCTCCATTTTGGAAGTTGGCATTTAGGTAATTTGTCATTAAACAACTAGTATGTTTTTCAGCTTCTTTCAGTTTTATACATTTTGTTGATATATGCATAGATGTTAAGATGGATAACCAGAATTGGTAAATTATGCATTATAATGTTATAGCATTATACATATATGCAAAACTTCAAAAAACATAATCACATTGTGCCTGCAATTGGTGTCTATACTGATGGTATATGTAGGTATTTGTTGTTTTTTTTTTTTTTTTTTTTTTTTTTTTACCCCTTATTGTGAAGGTATTAGTTATATCTTTTTTAGTTTAAGTGATGTTACTGACTATATGTCCTATGGACCATAATTAAACTACTAGCCTTATTATAAACCTAGTTGTATCGTAATGTTTTCAAAAATAGATTTTATTTGTTAGCATGTGGCATGTTTAAAAACATATATTGTACTTGTATGTGTTTGCGCTGAAAAGTTATGATAGGATGTTGAGGTTACTGTTTCTAACTATGTGTTTAATTTTACATTTGGGGTTCCATATATTGAAAATAAGTTTGTGAAACATTCTAAAACTACCTAGCACTGACAATATGAGTGTGGACAAAGAGAAAAAATAAATAAATAAATAAATAAACAAATAAAATAAAAAAAATAAAAAATATATTAAAAAAAAAAAAAAATATATAAAAAAAAATAAATAATAAAAAAAAAAATATTAAAACTTAAAAAAAAAATTTTAAATTTTTTTTTTTTTTTTTTTTTCTCTTTTCCCTCTTTTTTTCTTTTTTAAAAAAAAAAAAAATATATATATATATTATAAATTTAAAAAAAAAAATAAATAAATAAATAAAAATAAAACAAGACATATATAGATTTTATAGCCTTCGAAGCTGTACTTATAAATAACTTTCACAAAAAGTGATGGATTTCAAAATCTTTATTAAGACCATTGGGTATCAAGCTATCCATAATATGGATCCACTTCATTTCCAATTGTCCCAATCTATTCTGTGTGTCTCCTCCCTTCCAATTCAGTTCTAATTTCCTAATGCCCAGAAATTCCAAATCCTTTACATTTCTATTGTGCTTTTTATCAAAGTGAGACGATACTGTATGATTAGCATAACCCTTTTCAATATTGTAAATATGCTCATTCATCCTAATTTTCAGAAATCTAGAGGTACGCCCTATATAGATTAAATTGCATGAGCATCGTAACATGTAAATTACGTTTTTGCTATTGCAAGTAATAAATTGATCTATACTGTACTCCCTTTTAGGTGAGACTAAAGATCTCTCATCAACTCTACTACCTGCTCCATAAAACACATATCCAAGAAGTATCCTGCGTGCTTTCTGGCACTTAAGAGCGGATACTCTATCTTAAGGAACACGGCAGCAAAAAAATCTCAAGCCGTCCGTCCGAGGGCTAATCAGATTGCGCATTGAGGACAGCGCCTATAAAAGTGACGTCACTCCGCCACGGCGGTAACTTCAATTTACGGAACCGACCGTTGAACTGCTTGGGGGTAAGCCAAGATTTCTTTTTATAATAAAAACTGTTTATCCGGACCACTGGCGTTTCTAACTTTGAAAGATAGTTTCTCATTGATTGCTTATATGCTTTTAATTTTTGTGGTTGCAACCTATTTTTTGCACGGAGACGTCCGTTTTTAATCATATATTGTATTACTTTTTGTTTGCACTTGGTGTTCTGATTAAATTTTAGGCAGAGTCTTATTATTCACTTATTTTTGAACATTCATTATTATTTTAATTCTGCACCTACACTATATTAGTCAGTGTTGATATTAATATTTGTCACATTGTATCCACATTTTTTATCCTAGTTTCACATTATATCTGAGATATACAGAGATTTTTTATTATTACCAATTTTGTAACACTTGTGTCTAGACACGTTTATAGGTTTGCATTTTAGAATACTATTAATAAGATATTCCCTATTCACCTTTAGCTATAGCGCTCCTGTTTAATTACATTGTACACAACTTTCACATACCTATGATAGGGACCCCGAGGTGTATCAGGAGTTTGGTGATTCCACCCTGCGCTTATTATTACCTTCTCCCTCGTTCTTAAAGGCCCAAGAGGAAGCCACTGCTCTAGTGGAATGAGCCGCTATCCTCTCAGGAGGACGATGTCACACTGTCTTGTAAGCTAAGCGGATGACACTCCTTAACCAAAAAGATAGGGTAATGGAGGAAAAAGATATATGAGTTTGAACCTCCAGGGCATGGTCTTTTTCAAGTTTATCTTCCATCCATCTGATCGAAGAAGACTGAGAAGGGACTCCGAGAATTCTTATGCAAGACGAAAGGATGGTGCTTGCACCAGAATATTGTCCAAGTATGGGGCTACTGGAATACCCTGAATTATGGCAACGGCTAGAAGAGCTCCCAGAAACTTCGTAAAGATTCTTGGAGCAGTAGCTAGGCCAAATGGAAGGGCAATGAACTGGAAGTGTTGTTCAAGGAATGCAAACCTCAGAAACTGAAAGTGTTCCCTGTGGATTGGAACATGAAGTTAAGCGTCCTTCAGATCTATAGTGGTCATAAACTGGTCTTCCTGAATTAAAGGAAGGATGGACCTCATCGTCTCCATCTTGAAGGAAGGGACACTGAGAAATTTGTTTAAGCACTTTAGGTCCAGAATTTGGCGGAAAGTTCCCTCCTTCTTTGGGACCACAAAAAGGTTTGAATAAAACCCCAAACCTCTTTCTTCGATAGGCACCAGAACAACAACATCTAAGGAGGATAGATCCTGAACGCACCCTAGAAAGGCATCCCTCTTTTCTGGTCTGGTAGACAGATTCGAGAGAAGGAATTTGCCCCTTGGCAGATGAGACTTGAAGCTTATCTTGTATACATGAGATGCCACCTCCAGGACCCACGGATCCTGTACGTCCTTCAACCAGGCATCTTAAAAAAGAGATAGTCTGCCCTCTACATGATCCGATCCCAGATCGGGGGATGCCCCTTCATGATGATTTGTTTTCAGTGGGCTTCTTATTCTGCTTGGATTTATTCCGGACTTTATTACCCATTCCCCAGTTTTGCATAACCAACGCAGTTATATTAATATACTTTTAACCTCAGTGATTATCTTGTATCTAAGCCTCTGCAAACTGCCCCTTTATTTCAGTTCTTTTGACAGACTTGCAGTTTAGCCAATCAGTGCCTGCTCCCAGATAACTTCACGTGCACGAGCACAGTGTTATCTATATGAAATACGTGAACTAACACCCTCTAGTGGTGAAAAACTTAAATGCATTCTGAAAAGAGGTGGCCTTCAAGGTCTAAGAAATTAGCATATGAACCTCCTAGGTTAAGCTTTCAACTAATAATACCAAGAGAACAAAGCAAAATTGGTGATAAAAAAAAATTGGAAAATTGTTTAAAATTACATGCCCTATCTGAATCATGAAAGTTTATTTTGGCCTAGACTGTCCCTTTAAATTTGTCACTCTGCAATAGTATGAAGATTTTAAGTAAGTAGTAATCCTTCAATATATTATTTTATTAAAGTATAATCATATGGATACTGTTCTTAAATATAGCACTATTCAAACATTACATTAAAACAGAGCATAAACAAATAAAAGTTTACTGGTCATTTAAGCGTACAAAAATGTATGCGGCCAAAAACATGAAGCAAAATTATAAATACTTAATAATAAAGGGGAATTACCTTAAAAATGTATAACTGTCCCAAGGTCATATACATATATAATAAATGTATATAACAATAACCTAACAGGCTTATAGAGTGCAAAATAAACCAGTGCCGAAACATAATAGCAGAGAATCTGGAATAGGAGTACATCGACAAACCAACAAAAGGAGTCAAAGGACGAGTGCCTGCTACATCCGTCAAAAGGCTTGTGACTAAATCCCATTAGGTGAAATACATGCCACTACCAATACTCCAGATACATCCCTCTAGCGATCACTGTACTCTGAGAGGAAATGGACCTCAACTCAGTCTGAGAACCCCTCTCACTGAAGAAACAAATGCACATCTACATTCTTCAACCTCCTCTAGCAGATGCAAATACAAGACTGAGTTGCCATTGAGGTGGGAGGTGTTTTAAAGCGTTCTTGGGCTTTGGGAATCTTTGCCTACTTCTGGTGGTAGGGAAGAGTAATTCCCAGAAGTAATGGATCGTGGACTTTCACCACCTGTATGAAAGAAATATAAACAGACAGGGGAGAGACAAAACCCAGCTCTTTCGTTCAAGACTGAAAATATGATGTGTAGTTAATAGTTATTTGCTGTTGTGGTATTGACAGATAAGGATCGAGTATTGCGGTGGAGCTTACCAGCAGTTAGAGGGTAAATTAGATAATGAAGTTATTTTCATGATGAAGCAACAAAGGGGATGTCAATCAGTGGCATGTACAATAAACCCACAGAAATACTAGAATGAAGAGGTTGTCACACGCTATGGCTGTTGCCATAGATGCAGCGGTGGTGACTCGTTGCTATGGCTGTTGTCATAGACGCAGGCGGTGTTTCAAGGCGTGCTGCGATGATGTTATCGCCACACGCTGTGTCTCTCTTCTGGATGCCGCTCCTGATTACACCTGTGTGTCCTCCTTGGCGCCAATATGCGCCTATGTAATTACTCCATTCACCTTACATCACTGCCCGAGTATTGGTGTTACTGTGTGTGCTCCTGGATGCTATTATCTGTTTATGCTGGACTGTTTATACTGAACTCTGCCTGTCTAACTAATCTGCTTGTTTAACCCCTAAAGTACTGGATTGCCATAATGTTGTTGAACTCTGCCTGTCTGACTACTCTGTGTGCTTAAACCCTAAAGTGCTGGATTGCCATAACGTTTCCTATCATTTCAGCTTGAAGCCGGGATAAGTTTGGTCTGATAGAGGAATATCCCAAGAGCATTACATTATAATTGGTCCATGGACCCAAATGAGGTAGCAGGAGCAGTTTATCTTCAAGGACAGATGCTGGGAACCCATACCATACAATTGCAGAGTGTGGATTCTATAACCGCTAAGCTCTCCTCACTAGTTGCAGAGAAGCATACTGCTCCTGTTGTTACACCGCTGGTCTCTGCTCCTAGTGCTGCAACTTCTTTCCCTGCTTCTGGAAGTATGCCCCAGATACCATTGACTGACAAATATGAAGGTACTACTGATTGTAGGGGTTTTCTTAACCAGTGCAGGCTGCACTTTTGCATCTTCCAGTCTCATCAGTCAAAAGTCACCTTTATCATTTCCTTATTGAAAGACAAGGCCATGGCCTGGGTCTCCCCCCTTTTGGAACAGAGTGCTCAACTCCTGAACAATGCTGATGCTTTCATTTCTGCATTATCTACTGTGTTTGGGACTTCTGGCTGTGCTTCTGCTGCAGAATACTCTCTCCTGGATCTCCGCCAGAGCAATAGAACTGTGGAACAATATGCCATTGAGTTTTGCACCTTGGCACTTGGGACCAGTTGGGATGGCAGTGCTCTCAAAGCGGCCTTTAGGAGAGGTTTGCATGAACGCATCAAGGACAAACTTACTTATCATGATGTTCCTTCTTCCTTGGATGACTTTATAACACTTTGTATCAGTCTAGATTCTCGCTTCCAGGAGAGACAAGCTGAGAGAGACAGAACTCGTAAAATCCTTTCCTCTCGTCCTCTTACTCGTCCGGTATCTAGACTATCCTCTCCCCCTCAGCACCTCCAGTAAACTCTGTAGAGGAACCCATGGATCTCTCCACCCTCAAGCCCTCTGAATCCGAAAGACAGAGAAAAAGGGGATTGAGACTATGTTTCTATTGTGGTTCTAACTCAAACCAGTTTACGAATTGTGATTTTCTTCCAGGAAAAGCCAATGCTTATAGGATAATATTGGAGTACCTCTAAGCGTGATCACCCTTTACTCCTCTCAGATCCTGGTACCTGTTACCCTGACCTTCCTTCAGAATTCTGTCCATGCTCAAGCATTTATTGATTCAGGGGCAGCTGGAAATTTTCTTGATCACCGTTTTATGATTACGGCTTACCTCTTTTGCAGAAAAAACAATGTCTGAAGATAACTGCTCTGGATGGCACTCCCCTTGGATCAGGTTTGATCCATTTTGAATCAGCACCCCTAACCCTGACTGTGGGATTCCTTCATACCGAACAGTTGCAGTTCAATGTCATTCATTCTCCAGCACAACCTGTCATCCTTGGTCTTCCTTGGCTTCGTATACACAATCCAGTTGGCCTCCTGGGGTACATCCTGCTTCCTTTCATGCCTTGCTAAGGTTACTCCTCTGCTCTGCATCCCCATAGCCAGTCTACAAACCCTTTCAAGCCTTCCCTCAGTATATGCGGATTTCTCTGATGTGTTTGAAAAGAAAGCAGCTGATGTGCTGCCACCCCACCATACTTACAACTGCAAAATTGACCTCTTTCCTGGAGCTCCACTTTCTAAAGGGTGGACTTGTCCACTCTCCAAAGCTGAAACCAAGTCCATGGAGGACTATATTCAAGAAAACTTAGCTAAAGGTTTTATTCGCCCTTCCTCCTCTCCTGCCGGGGCTGGCTTCTTTTTCAGCAGTAAGAAGAATGGTGGGCTCAGACCCTGTATTGACAATGTAGCCTTAAACACCATTACTATCAAGAATCACTATCCCATTCCTCTGATCACTGAACTTTATGTTTCACTTCAGAATGCTTGCTACTTCAACAAGCTGGACCTGCATGGGGCGTTTCTTGGCTATGTTATCTCAAAGGAGGGTTTTGCCATGGATCCTTCTAAGCTCAGAGCAGTTCTGGAATGGCCTCAACCAACTTCATTAAAGAAACTACAGAGATTCTAGGGGTTCTCAAATTATTACTGCAAGTTTATAAAGAACTTTTCCCAGATAGTTTCTCCACTCACTGAGTTGACTAAACGGAACAAAGACTGCAAAAATTGGCCTCCTGAAGCCATGAATGCCTTTCTCTTCTGAAAAAGGCCTTTTGTTCTGCTCCTGTACTCCACCATCCTGATCCTGACCTGCAGTTCACTTTAGAGGTTGATGCCTCTGAGATTAGAGCTGGAGCAGTCTTAACTCAAAGGGATCCTTCAACCTCCAAGTTACACCCTCTAGCCTTTTTCTCTAAACACTTTACTCCTGCAGAGAGGAATTCCGATGTGGGTAATCGTGAACTTTTAGCCATTAAGATGGCCCTGACTGAATGGCGTCATTGGCTAGAAGGTACTGCCAATCCCATTCAGATTCTCACTGACCACAAGAATCTGATGTACCTAGAGACTGCTCAGGCCTGGTGGGCCTTATTCTTTTCCCGTTTTAACTTTGTGGTCTCTTATCTTTCTGGGACCAAAAATAAAAAGGCTGATGCCCTTTCTCGTCAGGTTCCTCAGTTTAGTGATTCCTCTGAAGCTCCTATTGATCATATCATACCCACCTCTTGTGTGGTTGCTCAACTTAACACATCTCTTCTTCGAAAACTGCAACGTGCCCAGTCTAGAAAGCCTCCTGAAGTCCCCACGGCTCCCGATGTCTTCTTTGTACCTCTGAACCTACGTACTCCTGTGCTATCCTGGGCTCATGATAGTAAATTGTCAGGACATCCAGGTTTGACAAGAACTTTTAAGCTTCTTTCCCAACATGTATGGTGGCCTACCATGAAGTCTGATGCTTAGGATTATGTGAAAGCCTTCACGACTTGTGCTGCCAATAAGACTCCCCGATCCTTACCTCCTGGCTTGCTTCAACCATTGTCCATTCCCAAACAACCGTGGACACACATAACAATGGATTTCATTGTGGATCTCCCTCCTTCTGGTGGATCGATTTACCAGATTGGCTCACTTTGTACCCTTAAAGAAACTGCCATCTGCCCAAGAATTATCATCTCTTTTAAAAGTGGTATAACTACATGGCATTCCCGTGAATATTGTTTCCGACAGAGGTCCACAATTCATCTCTAGTTTTTGGAAAGCCTTTTGCAAATTGATTGGAAACACTGTTTCCTTGTCTTCTGGCTAACATCCTCAGACTAATGGGCTGACAGAAAGTGAATCAAGATATTAAAGCCTATCTCAGAGTTTTTGTTAATTCTCTCCATACCAACTGGTCTGAATTGTTACCCCTAGCTGAGCTTGCACATTCTCCTCTCTACCACTCCTCTCACAAGGATGTTTTCCTTTTTAAGCTGCAGCAGGTTACCAACCTCATGTCTTTCCTCTTTCTGTTCAGTCCACAGGGGTTCCTGCTGCAGACTGGCACGTTACTAACCTCACTAGCAACGTATTCGCTCTCAGTTATGTTCAGCTGTCTCTAGATACAAGAGGTTTGCTGATCACCATAGAGTTTCTGTTCATGCCTATTCGGTAGGTGAACGTGTTTGGGTCTCTACACAACATATGCGTCTAAGTCAACCCAGTTATTAGGGCTTAGGTTTATCGGTCCTTACAAGGTACTTAAAATACTGTCTCCTGTTACATACAAAGTGGCCTTGCCCAGAACCCTGCACATACACCCAGTCTTCCACATCTCACTACTGAAGCCCTACAACAGGAACAGATATACTTGACTCAGACCTCCTCCTCCTCCGCTCTTAATTCATGGTGAACCTAAGTATGAGGTTGCTAGGATCCTGGACTCCAGATACAAGCGCAGGCAACTGCAGTACCTTGTGCATTGGAAGGGTTACTCTGTGGCAGATCCTTCCTGGAATCCTGCCTGTGATGTGCATGCTTCTTCTTTGGTCTCCAGGTTTCATGCTGCTCATCCCTCCATTGCCACATGCTGTCTCTCTCTTCTGGATGCTGCTCCTGATTACACCTGTGTGTCCTCCTTGGTGCCAATATGCGCCTATGTAAGTACTCCATTCACCTTACATCATTGCCCAAGTATAGGTGTTACTGTGTGTGCTCCTGGGTGCTATTATCTGTTTATGCTGGACTGTTATTACGTTACTGAACTCTGCCTGTCTGACTACTCTGCTTGCTTAACCCTTAAAGTAATGGATTGCCACAACGCTGCTGAACTCTGCCTGTCTGACTACTCTGCTTGCTTAACACCTAAAGTACTGGATTGCCATAACGTTGCTGAACTCTGCCTGTCTGAATATTCTGAGTGCTTAACCCCTAAAGTACTGGATTGTTATACTGTTGCTGAACTCTGCCTGTCTGACCACTCTGCCTGCTTAACCCCTGAACTATTGGATTGCTATACTGTTACCGAACTCTGCCTGCCTGACCATTCTATTGGTTTATCCCTGAACTGTTATACTGGGTTTCCTTTGTTGCTGACTCCTGCCCGTTTCCGGTCCTTCTATTGTTTTATCCCTGAACTGCCATTCTGCTGGATTTCCTTCCTGTTGCCTACTGTAAGTACTACTTACTTCATTTTACAAACTTTCTCTGCTCTGGGATATTTCCTATCATTTCAGCTTGACGCCGAGATAAGAAGACTACTGGTCTGATAGAGGAATATCCCACGAGAATTACAGAGGTCGGACCAAGTAATTGTTTTGCAAGTCACAAGTAAGTCTCAAGTCTTTGCATTCCCAGCTAAGTCAAAGTCAAGTTGCAAGTCCTCAACTTTAACCTTAAGCTAATGACTTAAGTAATTAGTGCTCTTTTACCAATGTAGTATCAGAGTATTAATTGTTAGTAAATGTATACTATTTTTTTTATTAGGAAGGCTTTTAAAATATGTTTATCACTTCCCAGTTCAATTTCATATGAGATTAGGTATAGAATATTTTTACGAAGGGCACCCATCTATCTAAGTTCAGTTTCTCGGTCTAGGTATGTGCTTGAAAATGTGAAAAGCAGTGAAGAAACATTAATTTATTGGTAACAGAGTAATAAAGACAAAATAATTTTATTAAAAAATAACACAACTGCTACACACATGCATGTGTGTGTGAGAGTGAATGTGTGTCAGTGAGTGTTGTTATATCTAAACCTTTGAACAATTATTTGGTTCCTTGAGGAAATCGATTAAGAAAAACATGTGAGAGAGGAAACAGATGTAGAAGAAATAACTAACTGCTACCATACTTCACCACATTTTACAAGTGAGAGAAGAAATATAGATGCAGACAAACACATGAAGTGAGTCATTTAAAAATGCTGTAATACCATACTTTTTAGACTTTGATAGAGAGTCAATATATATATATATATATATATATATATATGTATATAAACTGTATATATCTATATATATATATATATATATATATATATAGATATATACACACATCATATATATATATATATATATATATACATATATACATACATACATACACACACACTTTTCATATAGATGGCACGCTCCTTGCAACACAACACTCCTGGTGCTCATGCCATGTCAATTACAGTCCACATACAGAGTCTCTGAGGGACAGCCACATTCTCATTAGTGAAAACTATATATATATATATATATATATATATATATTTGTTTTTTTTTTTGTTGAACTCCAAGGACCAGCCTAGAGTGATCACAACCCTTATCTTTGGTTTTAGAAGGTATAAAGTCATTCCATGTCAGAGGGCTCTAGTCCAAGTGAAATCACGAGTCATTGTTGTCAAAGTTGAGTCAAGTCTTCTTTGATTATGTCAACTTGAGTTGCAAGTCATCAAATTTGAGATTTATGACTAAGTGATGCGATTTGAGTCCACAACCTTGCTAGCATGGTTTGGGGAGTTAATTATACTGTATTTCTCAGAATGTGATAAAGGCTTCTATAGACAATGGAAGAAGGAAACAGACGATCTGAGAAATATCACTGATGTCAATTAACAATCAGAGTGTGGGCCAGTTAATTCCAGTATCTGTGTGATTTCACAGCTCTGTTACTTATATTATAAAAGGCAATGCAAAGAATCTATATAGTCAGTTGTTCATTAATATACAATGATGAGTGTTATCCTGCACAGATAAGTCGGATAGCCTTCAAACTAATAAATGTTAGCAATTTCAAAATTATAAATTTTTTCTTTCTAGTAAAATACTATTGCATCATACTTACTTGAAAGAGCTTAAAATAGTAGCAATATATGTGATCCCCCATAAGGTTATTCCTTGCAAACTCATTTCCTGCTTCTGCAATTTTTCTGGCCTATGGAATAAGAAACATAAAATGTATCAACCAAAATAAGTGCCATAACAATTAATAAATTATTAAACAGCAAAAACATCAGAATCCCCTTAAGGTCCCCTTAAGAATTGTAGATCTACATGATAATGTTACAAACATAAGTATACTTTTTATTCATATTATTCTCTATAATGCACTGCTCTTAGTAAAATAAAGCGGGGGTGGGGTATTTTTTTTTTTTCTTTCTTGTTTTTAAATAAGAACTTGATTTTTTGGTTGTAAGTGTTCTCTGTTTAAAAGTTTAAAGTGCTGTGTATGTTTTGGTTGTAATACTGTTATTGGACTATTCACATACATAGTATATCTATTATTAAACTAGATAATTTCAATGAAAAATATGGAAATAATTTGCTTATATTTTATTATGATAGCATAGGCTTAGTTCTACTTGTGTGGAAGGAATTTTGGAAGAAATCAAAGATATTATTATTATAATAATCATTTATTTGTAGAGGGCCAACTGATTCCAAAGATACAGAAGAAAGTATTATCATAATATAGAAAACACCATGAAGAGAGTTTAGTGATGAAGATATATTCATGTCTTACAACATGCTATTGTTAAACATATCAAATTGTATTACAGTATCCTTTTTTTCCTTGAAGAAGAAGAATGTAATTAAAAAACAAGACATATTTACAACAATATACAACTTCTTCCTGGTGGTTTGTATAGTCTTGAATCTTCACATAGTAGATAAATTCTTCTGGAAGTGTTCATGATACATGAAGTCACTGGTGGTGGCAATACACAGTTGTGCTAAAGAAGGGTGATTAGATGTCCAGTTTTTATTAGGATTGTCCCGTTTTTTAACACACTGTCCCTTTGTCCCCAGAACTTTTTGAAGGGATGTCCCGTTTTCTTATCATGACTGCTTATTTAATTTATTATCCTATATGGGCAATGCTCGTGCTGATATTATTTTTATGTCCATCTACAAAGTTTATCTGCTGAGAGAGAGCAACTGAACATCCAAGAGCAGTTAAACATTAACCCCTTAATGACCGTGATGTACCCTGTACATTGCTGGTCGTTAATGGATTGTGTGCCTATAATAGTGCGGGTCTTGCCCCGAGTGGCAAGACCCCACTATTAGTCCCGAGTTTATGGTTAATAAATACTAATGTACTTTATTGTGACATCTGTGTTCTGTTGTAAAAAAATTATGTTTATATTACCAAATGTGTTTGGGTGTGTGAGAGAATGAACACAAACCTTTCAAAATATAAAATAAAGAGGGTTATAAATAGTTGCAGACTTCTGTCTTACCAAATCAACAGTTACCACTGGAAGGAATTACAGTTGATTGTGCCTGATATATATTGTTTTCAATATACTGTTTTCAGCAATGTTGTATGTGAAGGTGTTAATAAATGACAGCTATAATGGTGGCAGCTATTATTTTCATTCATTATTTAATTTAAAATAAATGGTTTGGAATGCTACAACCAAAACCTTGGCTAATAATGCATCCTTATTTATTTTCAGTACGTTGTGAGTCATCAAAGTGTCATTTATACATTTCTTACTTCGATCTGGTCACCCTATGCTAAAGATAGCACATCGGTAAAAAAAAATTTGATCAGGGAGGCATCCGGGCGGTGGCCATCTTGCAGGTCGCACTGAGCTTCAGCTCTTCAAGTTCTCTCTATTGTTTCTCAACTTAACTTTACATTTTTAGCAATACCTTGGCTAAAATAGTCAAGAGGCTTGCCTGAAGAGGTCCGCATTCCAGATATAGGGTTTTGGATAGCGACCGGGCTTACATGCCCTCAGTACCGGACTTTTCATTGTGAGGCCTTCCCCTACAATAGAAGCCTCAGCCTGCCCCCACAACTAGCTGTGCCTTAAGTGTGCAGTCTCAAGCTACTATGGCTGTAACCCAAGAGGAAATCCTCTCAACAATGCAAAAATGCTTAGCGGTGTTTGAGCTAGAGATGGCGGCTAAGTTTGAAAGCTTCTCATGTCTAGCTAAGACTATGGTGACACAGTGTAATACTTTCAGAGCGGAAGTAGAGGGAGACGCCATCTCATCTATACTAGGAGTGCATCTACCTATATGTCTTGGGCAAAAAATGGCAGAAGATCACCTGGAACCTGACCTACCGGTCTCTTTTGTCAGTACTCGCATGCTGTGCAATGACCCTGAGGGCGCGACTGGCCCTCTATTCCGTGAGGACAGATCCATACGCAAGGGTGAAGGAGCTTACATGGGAGACGCTGCCCTGAATGCATGTGGGACATCATGGGGATCAACAGCCGAACGGGACATCACCCCCTACGGAGCCCTGCACAGCGGAGAGGATGTCTATCAGAAATGCTGCCCCTTCAGTCGCTGCGGTCTGCCTCTCTGCATTACCTACTTCAACGGTGGGAGTTTCACTGCTCTGCTTTACTTGCTGGAGCCAGGCGCTACTAGGGATCGCATTTAGCTTGGCCGTTGAATCGGCACTTTGCTTGGAAGGTCCCGAGACATGCAAGTCAGCCCTTCCAAAAGAACTGGTGTCGGCTAAGAGATTGAATAAACTGGTATACTTATGGCTTCCAGCATTGGGAGTTATCACTTTGTTTAGACTCGGACACTTGCAATTTTTCAGAGAAGTATAACCATAATTGCTTCCGCTGTTAGATATACACCCTGCCCTAATGTTAGCGAGATTTAACCCATGATTATTTATGCCAGTATTTCCAGGTTCTGGTTATGTGCAGGATGTTGTTATTTTTAATGACGGATGTCCAAATCTGGGAAGTGCATATGATTAGGTCTATTTCCTAAATGTTTGTAGACGTTCCGTTTTTATGTTTTAATCTCACTGTCTATAACCTATAGCTGCAAGCACCTAATAACAGTGCCCCATAAGATAGACGAATCCCCCTGGTTAGGTTATATGCTATCAGTATAATGTAGTCACCATTTTTACTTTTCTATTTCCCAGTATGTTTGAGACTCTGAAGCTCATTTACTCTATTCAACGTTTTTTGTTGTTGTTTTTTTTATATGGGCTTAGTTGCTCTGTATTATCCTAAAGATATTATACCCTCATACCTGTATGTCCAAGGGGAGGTGTGTTGCTAATATCTTTCACATTCCACTCACATTTATTTGTACATATCATGGGGCGCTGAATAGGTAACCTATGGCCATATTTTTCCATTTATTTTCGCCCCATATACGCATAATATCATATCCCAAGTGTACTCCTATTTCCAGCATAGTTTGTAAATTGACATTCATTTAATTTATCAGAGAGTTAATGAACACCCTCTAGTATAGAAAAATCTAGATCCTCTGTATAATGTACCCTAGCTTTAAAGATGGTAGAGAAGCTTTGCCTCCTGTAAAATTTTGATCTTCCACCCTACTCAATTCACTATGTTGCCTCACACCTCATGATAGGCTTACAACACAATATGTCTCCAATATATAATGGACTAAATTATTATGGTATTTTCTATCTAATAATCCAATAAGAAAATTTGGGAACTCAGAATTTTCCATCCAGCGGTAGTTTTTTATCACAGACCTATAGCCACAATTACATTATCTACTACTTTTCACTATTAGGTGACTGGGAAGCCTATATGTGTCAATTTTTAACAAGATATGCCTTACTGGGCTTATATTATCCGCTCCCCTAAGACTACATATCTCTGCGGACAGTGGCTTGATTTATGGCATGTGTGTTTTATTGAGTTCAGTTATAACTGTAGAAAAGCCTAATATATTTCTAAGTCAGACTTTTGTAGGGCACGTACTAAATTTATATAGATACTTAAAATGTCACTCCTTTAGACTCTGAAAACAGCATTTGTTCTCTATGGTGGGTTGGTCCTCACTGATTAACATATATTTTTCTATTTCACAGTCATTCCAAGACTCATTAACGTCAATAGTTTATCTTGTTATGTTTATTTCAAGGTCCAAAAGAGACTGTGTGTTGCATTAGAGCACCTCAAACAAGCCATCTGGCTCCCATGGGTCCATGAGTGGCCTGTTGAGCATTGCAGAGGTGTTTTTATTTATTGACTATTAAATATAAAACTGAGGTTTCAGATACCATATTATTTACCTGAAATTATGTATATTTTGCCATTTACTTACTGTTGTATTATGTTATATGTGAAATATGGTATTTATTTCTGTCTGTTTATCGCTATGCAAAACCTCAATAAAAAAGATTTATTTAAAAAAAAAATGTTGATCAAAATCACATTTGTATTTAAAAATACTACAGAAGTGAGTTACTACTAATGAATTTAACTACACCCAGCGCTACGGAATTTTGTGGCGCTGTACAAATAAATGATAATAATAATAATACTACACAAATGTACTAAACGTGGTATACATACTCATGCTTAATTATCTAATAAGTGTGGGGCAGCTTTTTTGTTAAAATATAAATGTCTGTTTTTGTCTTAGTGGAAACAAAAAAACCCTTGAGGACAAGAAGTGGCTAAACATGAACCAAGGAAACAAATCAAGCAAATGACATACTTAAAGTGGTGTGTCATGGTGGGTCTTGATAAAGCACCATCTTGTGCACAACAAAAAGTCATTATCTTTTGGTGTCATATGCAGTACTGGTAGAATCTGCACTAACCATAAAGGCAACCTCAAATCACTGCTCAGTTTAAACAAATGCTTCTAATACATTTCATACGTTTAATAAGTACATCTTCACAGTATGTGATAGATTTTTAATAAAGTTTTTGGTTTAATAGAGCCTTTTTTTTTAGTTACGTTTACTTGATCTTTAAGGATATCATGAGGTGCATTTGTTAACATAATCCCAGATTTAATTACAGAAGCAGCAACCCCAGTCATGTGAGTAAACATCTGATTTTGAAGTCACATAACAGAAGATATTGAGTGATACTAAACTGTGATTTATTTTAGAGGAGTTAAGATCTTTATATATAATCTGGATGAGGTATGGAAGATCTAGTAGAAAGGTGTTTTGTTTTAGAATTAGCATCTTTCAGTGGGGTTGGGTATAATCAGAATAGGCTCAAGTGCACTTCCAAATACTGATCTACACATGAATACAAAAGTTCTTTCAAGCTGTCTCCCTAGGCCTAGAATGTTTTTACACACGCTTAATCCAAAGGGTAAACTTTACAAAACCTATGGTCAAGAACAACATATGTCCAATCCTGACATACAAAAAACCTCCATTAGACCTTTGTATTTGTACTTCAATTTCTCTTAACATTGCATTTAACCCTATATATTCCACATGTCCACTTCTCTATTTGTCTCCATCTTATTGGACAGAAAAGTATTTCCTTTATTCCTCTTTTGGGCAGGGCACTCAATATAACATTATGTGTGTCTGATTTCTCAGTTGCTGTTAGAATTTTCTGTAATACAATCATTTATAAAAAAAATCCTACATATATTTATGGTGTCAAGATATACATTATCTGTTGACATACTATACATGTTAAGAAAAAACAACCTATGTACAAATAATTCAAAAAATGTTAATCGTGTTTAAGGTAGCAACAATTAACCAATATAACTTTTGTTTTGAATTCCTCTGCCTATATAAGTAGAAGTATGTTAGGTTTTATCATATACTGTAAAGGCTCAATGAGGTTCATATTTTAGTTATAAGAATTAGTATTAGCATGACACAGAGTAGTTTAAGAATTAAGTGCAACTGCAAGTATCACATTCTTTTTCATACCCTTTCCCATTCTCCACAAATATGTTGCCAAATAAGCTTCCTTTTACTGCATGAATAGTTCCATTACAATATAGATATCATCATTTAATTGAAATACTTACACCATTTATAAATCACTATTTCAATTTATAAGTAAATATGTAAATTTGTGTTTACTTCTCACCTCTTCATCGTGATCTTTTACCCACTGGATTTTCTCTAACAAATCGCTGAGATCTCTTTTGAAAGGTACATAGTGTTTCCATGGTTTTAATTCACTGTAAAAGTGCTCATAATAAATGGAATCTTGCTTAAGTATCACAGAATTCCCAGCAAGAAGATAGGGCATCCTGTATGCTGCCACTGTGCCATCAATTAGGATTTGGTACTTGTACTAAAATACACAGATTTAAAAAAAAACACAAAAAAAACAAAAACATTATATTGACACAGCGATATAATTGGTTGACTGTTTCTCATACATTGTATATGTTTAAAGGAATCTCACTTGTTACAGAGAGGTGATGCAGGATTATGCATATTCTATATATCTAGGGATATCAAATTAAACACAAAATATAGCATGGTAGAATTTGTAAGAGTATTTTCACAATCATTATTACTATTAAAATGTATTTGTAAAGTTTTGCCAAATTCCATAGTACTAGGTAAAAGTAGAGATACAAAATGACATTGGTTCATGGCAAAAAAAGTAACACAAATACAGACAAAAAAAACATAATAAAAAAGGAGTAGGGGTCTGCTTACAAGAGCTCGCAATCAACAGGATCTACATAAAACTTTACTATTTAAAGTGCTTCATTCATTATGGCAGTACAGTTGAAAAAAGAAAAAAAAAGAATGGGAGAATCAGAAAAAGTATAAGGGAGGATATAGCTGAAGCTTTACAATAACTATGAAACATTAGACAAGCAAAACTACTGTGCAATAAAACACCCCTATTTCTGGCAATCCTTTGCCTTGCGCATACTCATGGTATTCTGTCAAGGAAAAAAGACAGAACCTATAAACATTAGAGTCACAATATTGTGAAGTACACACTAAGATTACACATTCTTGGAATTGCACAAACTAAGTAAGGAAATGCATGACACTTTATCTATACGCAAATGAAACCCTTCACTAGAATATAAAATAGACATATGAGAAAGTATAAGATCAAATGGCCATTTACTGCAGGCAACCTACACCACTTCAAGGACAAGAACTGTGTAAAAATATTATGAGGTCCTTCAAAGAATAACTTTCACTGCCATACGATTACTACAGAGCATGTACAGTGTACCTAATAAAAAATATGAATGCAATAAAGTTGTGACATAACATTCATATATTATATGTCAACCTAACTAATAAAAACCTAATAAAATAAACTCATGATGAATACATGAATTAGATGCCAAAATGTAATGGCGTGCTCTGAAGGGCGAGGCACCCATGTGAACAACAATTCTGACAGTTATTAAAAATGCACATTGCCTGCCTGTTTTATGCTCTAACTGCAAAGAAAGCAAAATATCCCCACAAAGAAGATATTTAAGAATATTTTTGAAAATTCAGTTAAAACAAATACAAATGTTCTATTACTAATAAACCTATTCTTTTGTTCTTTTATTTTTTATACCATTTATTTGAATTACATCTGCTATTGTGTAAAATGTCGCAATGGAGATTAAAACTTGCATTTGAAAATCCTATTTAAACACTTGCATTCATTATATTTTATTGGGGAAAATTTGTGCATTTACCACAAAATAATCAGGTACACACCCAAAACTATAAGGAAAATATCTGTTTTTAAAATGATACCTTCAGTAAACTACCACTCTAATCTTTCTTTAAAGTGCGGGGAACACTTCTTATCCAAGGGTGGTTTGTACATTGATGTACACCTGAGAATATTTATAGAAGGAGATATTTCTGCTCCAATGTATAGCATGTATTTACAAAGTAAGCACTTAATAGACATGCGAACAAGGAGGTAAAAATCAATAAAATCCCTGCTAAATGTGTGTTAGTTTTATTTATTTTTTAAGCCATTTTGAAAATGGCCTCTAGAGCAGATCACCTTCTAACTGGGTATGTTCTGGGGCATTACAATAATTGACCATGTCATGAAAAGTAAGTAGACAGATCTTGTCTGCTCTTTGTGCTTTGTCATTTAGTAGAAGGTACACAAATTTGATGGGGAACAATAGTTGTAGATTTGTGTGCAAACATTTGTGTGCGCTGGTATTACTGAGTGGAGCGCACACAATTTTGCGCTCCCCACGAAATCTAGGCCTTAGTTTTTAAAATGCCTTAAAGTCCAGTTAAAAGATGCCTAAAAACCTTTAAGAAAAATTCAAATCAAGCAATAGGACTGATGTCTATCACTATAAGTTGATTTGGAAATTAAAAGTAATACTATTGGCTGATTTGAATTTTAAATAAACAAAGAAGATCAATGACCAATCCTATTCAATGGTTTGAATTAAATCAGCCAATATGAATAAAAAACTTCCAGAATGCTTCTGTATTAACAGAGCAATACCAGAGCAGATTTAGAGTGAGGCAAGAGACCGTAAGAAAGGGGACCTTTCTTCGACTGGATGAAGATTTTGGCAGGGAAGAGAAGCTTTGGACAGTGAGTAAATTGGAATGATTTTATTTTTCCAGGAGGGAGAGGGGGGGTTAAATAATGTTTGTTATTATTAATAGTGGCAGTGGTCTTGGAAGTTGTTGGTTAATTGCAGTGAAAGTTAAAGGGACATTATACACTCATTTTTTCTTTGCATAAATGCTTTGTAGATGATCTATTTATATAGCCCATGAAGTTTTAAAAAAAAAAAAAATGTTTAGTTTTGCTTATTTTTAAATAACATTGCTCAGATTTTCAGACTCCTAACCAAGCCCCAAAGTTTTATGTGAGTACTGATGTATACCTTCTCCAGCTTGCTCCTGTTTGTGTAAAGGGTCTTTTCATATGCAAAAGAAGGGGGAGGGGGGAAAAGTGTCTTATTTCCCACTTGCAGTGGGCTTTCCAGCTACCTTTTCAACAAAGCTAAACTGAAAGCTTCTAAGTCAGTTTTTAAACAGTTTTATACTGGATTTTTATATCAGTATCTGTGCATCTTATTCTTTATAGTAGTGTCTATTACATGCAGTTATATGAAAATGAGTGTATACTGTCCCTTTAAGGCAGTTAAGGTACTTTTGGCAAAGGACAGAAGGTTAGGATCTAAAGGGACCAACATTTTTCTTTCATAATTCAGTTAAAGCATATACATTTCAAACAGCTTTGCAATTTACTTCAATTATCTGATTTGCTTCATTCTGTTGTCCTTTGTTGAAAAGCAAAAAAAAAAAAGGAACAGCAAAACTGGTTGCAAACTAATGATTGGTGGCTGCACATAAAGCCTCTTCTCATGGCTCACCTGATGTGTTCAGCTTAGGGGTGGTCTAAGAGGTTAGGGGGTTATGGCAGTGAAGGTTATGACACGTTAGGGATTTTTTTGCATTGGGTGCTCACATACTGGATTTGTTTGCATGGGTTCTATAGGTAATCTGGCTCTTTATGTTTCTTAAGATACAGTACAGAGGTTTCTTAGCCTCCAAATTTATTTAAGTTCAGTATTGAACTAGAAGGTTGCAATAGATGTGTTACAAGACAGATGTAAACACATTAGCCACTATACAGTAATAAGACTAACACTTGTAAGTCTTGGCCTAAATCAAGAGGTTTTTACTTAGGGAAATACATAAACTTTAAAAATTTAGAGAAAATCAAAGGTTAGTTTTATTATTAACAATTTCTTTTAATGAATTACTACACCAAAATTGTTAGAAGCTATGTATAGGATATATCTTAAAAACGCATGCAGGCAGTTTAAAAAATATATATTTTGCTAATGTTCTTCTAATTACATAATATGTTAAAGGGACTTGGAACCCCAAATTTCTATTTCATGATTCAGATTGAGCATGCAATTTTAAATAACTTTCTAATTTACTTCTATTATCAGATTTTCTCCGTTTACTTGGTATAATTTTTTTATAATTTTGTTAAATAGCAGGGATGTAAGCTCGGGAGCGTGCACATATCTGGAGCACTATATGGCAGGAATTTGTAAGAATATTATCCATTGCATGAGCACTAGATGGCAGCACGATTTGCTGCAATGCAGTGCTCCAGACACCTACAGTATCTAGGTATCTCTTCAACAAAGAATACCATGGGAACAATGCAAATTTGACAATAAATTTGATTTTGTTTTAAATTGTATGCTCTGTCTGAATCACAAAAGACATTTTTTTGGGTTTCATATCCCTTTAAAATCAGGTCAACTCTCATTTATAGCCAAATCAGAATAATATTTGCATAAAAAAGAACAAACAACTGTTCTATTATCCTTGAGAATCAACTAGAAATAAATATAATTCTTGCTAGTGTCAATTTTTAGTTGCATGCATCATGAGGGCAACAATGATGAAATGGTATTCTAATCAGCAAAGAGATGAATTTCTTCTAATTATGATTGGATTGGATTTTATATAGTTAATTTGCCATCAAAGCTGATTGCAAGACTGATGAACCAGATTGTTAAAAGATGACAGTGATGTGAGAATCCTTTCCTGCATTAAATGCTCAGCTGTATTCCTCTTATACAGATAGAGCAGTTTAGCTGGGTATCATCACCATTGACAACAGTTGCTACAGAAGCGCAGACAAAGTGATATATGAGCATAGAGTAGGAAGCTATTCCCCATGTCGATCTTCTCTATTATGGCACAGCTTAAAGCATTTCAGCTGAAAAGAAATATATTGATCCATAAACGTCAGCAAATTCTGCTTTGACAACATAAAATGGAATTATGTGTTGCTTCAAGGAAGGGTAAATGATTCTTTTATTTTCTAAGAAACAGTTTAGATTTATAGCTTAGGGAATGTGAGACATCAAGCTTCGCTTAGTCATTATTCTGGAGTTAGTTTTTAAATGCTTGTAAAAAAGGTTATTGACCTCACAACTTTCAGAAAGATTCTAAAGTATGTTCTAAGGAAGCTTCAGTAGATTTAGTATAAAAACAATATAGAATATGAAGATAAAAAATAGATCAGAGACTTAACATCTTCTGTTATTGTATCAACAGTGCTAAAATGTATAACATTACTATATAACACATATACATACTTGGTTCCAAAAAACTTAACGTAAAAGGACATAAAAGTGCAAAAGAAAAATATGTTTGAACATGTTATTATTGCACTGCTGCCTGCATAGGGATTAAACACAGATTCCGTCAGCTCCAGAACAGCAGTGCACTACTGGGATCATCTAGTTGAACACATCTGGTTAGCCAATGACAAGAGACAGTTATGTATAGCCACCAATCACCAGCTATCTCCCAGTAGTGCATTGCTTCTGCTGTGCATACATGTGATTTTCAACTAAGGATACTAAGAGAACAAAGTAAGAATTTAAAAGTGTCTAAAAAGCGTTTAATTTTGACTTGTATGACCCTTTAATGAACCCTAATTGAAATGCTTTTGTTCTCAACCTTCAACCATCTCTCTGGAATATTTTCATTAAACCAATTTCTACTATAGCAACACATTTCACTTTCCTATTTAACCCTATCCCATATTTCTAATTATACAAATTGTGCATTTGAAATAAGTAAACACACCTTGTATTGCTTTTTTAACAAAAAATTAATATGTTTTTACATTTATTTTATATAAAAACATTTCTGCATTGATTAGTCTTAAAATTTGGTTTGAGTTAGGCGTTTTCGACTATGGAGATGAGATTGGAAGTGTGGGTTGCACATGTGTCTTGCCTTTTAGAGGCACACAAAGCCTGGTCCCTGACATAAACCTTCTGAAGAAAGATTGGTTAGTGTGAGCCATTTGTTTATCTCAGCAACTTTCACAGGACCTTTGAAAAAGCATTATGGGGATGCACAAAGCTGGAAAAGGTTACAAAAGCATTGCTAAAAACACAGTGAGACACATTGTCTACAAATGGGAAAATTCAGGACTGTTGATACTCTCCCTAGGAAGGAGCATCCTTATAGCGCTACGGAATCTGTTGGTGCTCTAAAAATACCTAATAATAACAATAACTCCAAGAGCACAATGGGCAATCCTGAAAGAGGTGAGAAAGAATCCAAGGCTAACAGCAAAAGTCCTACAGAAAAATCTACAAACTGTAAAAGTTTTTGTTCATGTGTCCACTATCAGAAAACTACTAAACAAGAATGGTCTTCATGGAAGAACACAATGAAGGAAACCACTACTGTCTAAAATAAACATTGCAATATGTATAGTTGGATCCAGTAAACACACCAATTACAATCCTTGTACTGTGCAAGTAAGGAATGGGTCACTGCACAAACCCAGATAAAGGTCCACAAAATCACTCCAACAGCACCTTCTCCTAAATAGCTTCTTTAGATGGAACATAGGGTCACACAACAGCAGGCGACATTTTGTCAGCTAGCCCTTAATCATGCCATCATGAAATAATTAAGGGCTAGCTGCCTGAAACATTGTCTGCTGTTCTGTGACCCTATGTTCCAATAAAGAGGCAATTTAGGAGAAGATGCTGTTGGAATGATTTTGTGGACATTCTCCTGGGGTTGTGCAGTGACCAATTCACTTTGAGGTTTGAGCAATTTTGTGGTAAAATAAACACTGTGGCATGTCTCAAGTTTTCCCAAGACCACCTTGATGTTCCATAATAATTTTGGGAAAATATGCTGTGGACAGATGAGACAAAAGTTTAACTTTTTGACAAAATTCACAATGCTATGAGTAAAGGAAAAAGGACACTACACACCAACAACCCCTTGAAATCAATGAGGAAGCAATTGATTCAAATGTGTATCAGGATATTTAACAGGATGTTGTTTTAAAATACCATCCTTTTTTTTTTTTTAAAGACGTCAAATAGCACAATTCAAGATGAAGAGCTTTAAAAGAACATTAGCAATTAAACAAATAATAATAACAAACAAAGTTTATGATGTCAAGAATTTTTGTTCCAATTAAAATGATGATTATTAAAAGGGACATGAAAACCATTTTTTTTCTTTCGTGATTCAGACAGAGGGAGCACTTTTAGGGCCCAATGATCTAAACCTTGCAATTTTTCTAGTCTACCCTCCCAGCGGCTGCCCTGGTGGAGTTATTGTAAAAAAAAGGGCAGTCCCTGCGAGTGATGAGATGTCTCCTATTGGAAGTAATGGAGCTTGCTGGAAAGGGAAACTTTGCACCATGGAGCAAAGTTAGCAGTGAGCAGGGGGCATACAAAAATTAAATCCTGCAGCCAATATAAATCACATTACGCTGCTTTCTGTGTATAGCATCTTACAATTGCCTATATTTTCATATGCATGTGTTTGTCAATTAGGTAGGGTAATAAGTATTTTCAGTGTTTTGAGAAAAGCTCACCACCATTTAGTTGGCAATAAAAAACTGTGAGATCTGTAGTGCAAAATTCTTTACAGAATTACACTGGAATTAGAGAGAAAATTTCACATATGCCCATGGGGCGCAATCAAATAAACGGCGCAGGTTTCGGCACAAGCGTGGGAACCCGCACCGCCCGTAATTTCACCTTGCACATCGGGGTATTACATATACTGTGCCGTTAGATGCTAAAGTGGCGTAAGTAGGACAAACTGGCGATCTTACGAAATGTGCGCAAATACACATTTTAGTTGTCGCAAGTAACTTACGCCAGTATTTTGTCCACGGAAAGTCTCAATAAAGAGTTTTATGCAAATTAGGCTAACACTCGTAAAAATGTAAAAATGCGACAGCTAATTACGCTATTCAAAATTCATATATAAACCCATGCGCAGCCGCCATTTTCTTCAATATGTTTGGATGGTTCGTTGAGCTACAGCACACTACAGTGGAGTGGAGGATTAGTCAGAGTAGAGAGAGAGGCGCAAACAGAGGAGTTAGTTAGGTCGCATTGTTGTTTGATTAAGCTTGTACACTTACACATATTTTTACATATTGCACACATTTTGCATACATACATATAGAAATACACCACACTTTTTTTTCTAACACCTCACACATTTTATTTAAATTTTACAGTGCGATAGGCTGAGTGTTTGGTTGTGATTATGTGTGATTGAACTGGGAGTGAGTGTGAGTGTGTGAAGAGTGAGGATGGCAGGGAGAGGTAGGGTGGAGGGGAGGAGGGGAGAGGAGTGGCAGGGAGAGGAGTATTGTAGAGGACAGGAGGAGCAGTGGGGTCCCTGTCAGGGAGTATGTGGAGTGGGGAGAGGGAGAGCTAGAAGGGATGATGGGAGGGGAGATGCCCAAAAGCCCCAGAGACCAGGCACATCTAGGAGAGGGACAGAGGGTGCACATGGGGACAGAAGGGGGGAGGAGGGAGAGGATAGGGAGGAACCCACACCAGGGACATCACAGGGAGCAAGCCAGGTGTCCATGGAGGATAAGAGGCTGAGATGTCACAACTTCTCATTCGATGAAAATGTTGCCCTAGTCCATGCTATCATGGACAATTACAGTGCCCTCTTTGGGCAGGAGAAGGGCAAAGGTAGTGCCAAAAGGCAAAAAACAGCATGGTTGGCGGTAAAGGATGCCGTCAACAGTGTAGCCCTGCAGAGGAGGACTTTTGAGGACCTTAAAAAGCGGTGGAATGACTGTAAGAGGCGGGTGAAAGAAAAGATGGGGCAGGAAGCTATACACCAGAGGGGTACAGGCGGTGGTCCATCCCTGGACATAGAATATAACACCTGGCAGGTGATGATACGCAGGTCCCTGAGTATCACAGCAGTCCGTGGACTTCCAGGGGCTCGTGACTCATGGGCTGCAACCACAGCACATCATGCTGGTGAGTAACATCCCACACACCAGTATTGTATGTATTTGAGATATAACATCCTTTAATATCACACATTCATGTACACAATGAGGAGCATGGTATTTGGCCTACTAACAAAAACATCTACAATTATATTTGACATTAATGCTACTTAACACAATGCAATTCATGATATGAGGTGGAATAGTGCAATACTAACATGTCTCAGAGTAACACAGGCCACAAGCCACATGTAGAGTTTTCAGTAAATGGACACTATAGCCATCACAATACTTTTAGCTCAAGAGAGCAGGTTCTGTGCCTACATCAGGCTAAATTAAATTGTGTGACCATAGTGTCACTTAAAGAACACATTTTTTTCATCATTGACATGTACACATAACTATTGTATGAAACACATACCTGTATACTGCGCATATTAAAATCCCTCATATCACAAATCACAATGTGCACATGCATGTTATAGAGTTTGACATGAGAATCAGTATAGGCCCTAGCATGTATCAATGTACATTGTATGCCCACATGGACATATATATGACTGTACTAATCCCTCTCATCATTTGACTCCTCCACAGAACCTCCTGTCACGAGGATACAAAGAGGCATGCTGCTACCACCACCACCAGTCACAGGCATGCAGCCACCACCACCAGTCTTCAGGCAAATACATGAACAGTATGCTCCCAGGCATGAGCATGGTTGGATGGCTTCAGTTGAGGACCCGAGAGTGATGCCACCACCATTGCCATATGACCCCTGGCAAGATTCCTGGCCAGAGGAATATTTTTCTTTTGGCTTTGAGGGGGAGCCAACCCCCTTGAACCTGTCCCAACAGAACCAGCAGATGCAGCTGAACCTGTCCCAACAGAACCAACAGATGCAGCTGAACCTGCACCTCAGGCAACTAGAAGCCCTGCTGCTCAAGAGCCTGTGGATGCAATGAATTCTCCCCTGGGTGAGGAATACATTGCACTCCAGAGAAGGCTCATAACAAGCTCCGAGAGCAGACAAAGAGGCCAAGAGAGGTTCTTCAGGAGCCAAGAGAGGAGACAACAACGTAGCATAGAGCTACAGAGGGACATGGCAGCATCGTTAAGTGCAAGTGTTCATAACCAATCACAGATGATGTGAATTCTGTCTGATATGCAGATGCAGATGGACGATAGATGGCGAGAACAAAATCAACTCTTGGGTGTGTTGGTTGAGCACTTTACACACCAGCAGGACACTGCCTCCAGCCTATCATCTGTGGCCAGCACACCAGCAGAAACAGCAGAATCTTCTCAAACCAGGAGAACAAGGCAATCCACTACAGTCACCTCAGCTCCCTCATCCAAGAAGCCAAAAATGAAATAAATATTCTTATAGTTCACCATGAATCTTGTCCTCTGTTATTTACCATATAGTTGTCATCCACATCCATGTGAGGTGTGTTTTAGTACACTAATATTGTTAAGACATATAATAAGACCTGTGTGGAAATGGCAAAAAAAGGTAATATTATCCTGTTTATGACATATTCTTGTACTATAACTCACATCCACAATAATTGTTTCTGAATGGTACATATAGTAATATTCACTTCTAAGATGTAAATCAATGTATCTCACATCCAATATAAATTGACACATTGGTATATATAGTAGTGATGTTACTGATAGGGTGGGCATTATCAGGTGTTTTAAGTCTGCAGGTGAGAGGTTGTGGTGTCTGTGATTGGTTTGACACAATTGCAAAGAGGCAGCCTTCAAGAAGGTCTTAGAAATTATCATATGAGCCATCCTAGGTTTTGCTTTCAACTAAGAATACCAAGAGAACAAAGCAAGTGTTTTAATTAAATCTGAAAGTAGTTTGAAATAACATGCCCTATTTAAAAGAAGAAGGTTTTCTTTGGACTTGACAGTCCCTTTATATATTTTGGCATCAGTGCCAAGCTGTGTTAGCATTAGAATAAATTACACTCCAGTGGGTTCTAAAGAGATGAAGGTAATCCAATTTAAAGTAAATAAGCAAGTATATGTCCACAATGTGATAAAGTACCTACAAGCTCAATCCATTTGATTATGTTGTGGCTTCAAACTATTTCAAATATACAACTAAACCTTAAAAAAACAATATCATAGTATACTGTCCCTTTAACCTTGAGATGCTGCTTAAATGTATGTGTTTGTTAAGGCTTCCAGGGAGTTACATTGCTTTTTTAGTCAGTGCAAGGGTTGCTGCGCCTGCAATTTGTGGCGAGATGAGAATAGAGTAGATTTTCTGAATTTTGCTCGCGTAAGTCCTTACGCTGTATATTGGATACCAAATTGCACGTCTGTTCTATGTTAGTCTATGGTTAAAAAAAATACGGCCGAAGGGTGAAATATACGTGCGTAACTTGTATGCTACGCCGTATATGTAATACCAAAATTGCGTAAAATCTGGCTTCGCCGGCTTTTGCAGGCGAAGCTGCATTTGTGATCGAGCCCATGGAATGCCTATGTTTAGCCCATTTTACTTAAAGGGACATAAAACCCACATTTTTTTCTATCATGATTTAGATAAAAGATCAAATTTTAAACAACTTTCTAATTTACTTCTATTATCATATTTTCTTTGTTTTCTTGTTATCCTTATTTGAAAAGCAGAAATGTAAGCTCAAGAGTGTTGCAGCACTATATAGCAGCAGTTTTGCAACAATGTTATACATTAGCAGGAGCACTAGATGGCAGCACTATTTCCTGTCATGTAGGGCTTCAGACATGAGCACGCTACCCACCTAGGTATCCCTTTAACAAAGAATAACATGAGAATTAAATAGATTTGATTATAGAAGTAAATTGGAAACTTTTTAAAAATTGTATTCTCTATCTGAATTATGAAAGACATTTTTGGGGTTTAATGTCCCTTTAAAAACAACAATTACGCTTTGTATTTTGTAATTCAAAATACTCATTTCTGTTAAAGGGACAGTCTAGGCCAAAATAAAATTTTATGATTCAGATAGATCATGTCATTTTAAACAATTTTCCAATTTACTTTTATTACCAATTTTGCTTTGTTCTCTTGGTATTCTTAGTCGAAAGCTTAACCTAGGAGGTTCATATGCTAATTTCTTAGACCTTGAAGGCCACCTCTTTTCAGAATGCATTTTAACAGTTTTTCACCACTAGAGGGTGTTAGTTCATGTATTTCATATAGATAACACTGTGCTTGTGCACGTGAAGTTATCTGGGAGCAGGCACTGATTGGCTAAACTGCAAGTCTGTCAAAAGAACTGAAATAAAGGGGCAGTTTGCAGAGGCTTAGATACAAGATAATCACAGAGGTAAACAGTATATTAATATAACAGTGGATAATAAAGGGATTATCTATCTTTTAAAACAATACAAATTCTGGTGTAGACTGTCCCTTTAAGTGATTTTTGTACATCCTGTGTACTTAAATTAAGATTTATGCTGTGCCTATTTAATACGATTTATTCCTGAGTAATTTACATACAAATTTTTACATGTTTTTATAATATATATTTTTGTGACAATTTTTGATGCACCTTCCTGCATATTTTTGAGTGAATCGTTCAATTATTCTTTTTGTAATATTTTTAAAATACGAATTGTATGCTCTGAGTCATGGAAGACACATTTTGGGTTTATGCCCTTTAAGAAGAACAGAATTGGTTGAACTAGATAATTGAAAAGTTTTTATTTTTAAAGTTTGTTTCAATCCTAAATTGTTTAGTAAAAATCTTCCCATTTATTTATGTGGTAATCTTGAGTCAGGAAGTCTTTGGTCATTGCTCACCAATTTATTGCACTATTTTCAAGTAAACTTTAATACCGTTTTCTACTTATGTTTATTATTATGACACACAATCTTTGTTAATTGTTATATTACATATCAATTAAGATAACTAAAAGAACATTATCTTTTTACAGTCAAGGTGTTGTTCATTAGCTATTCATAACCTGAATACATAGCAATATAATTTAAGCTGTATAAATATATTGAAACCATCATTTATAAGAAACTCATGATGAAAAACTCTTATCTACTTTTTGGTCACATTTTTAAAGGGACAGTAAAGTCAAAATTAAACTTTTATGATTCAGATAAAGTGTAATTTTAAAGAACTTTCCAATTTACTTCACATTTGCTTCATTCCCTTGAAATCCTTTGTTGAAGAATAGGCTCTTGTCTTCTGAAGCATAAATATGTCTTTATCAATCTGTAGCGCAAGTGTGTGCAACAATGTATAACATTGCGACAATCACAATTAGTTAGTAGGAACATTTTTAATGGAGAAAAAGAGAGAAAGGATAATATTTAACAGGGCTATAGAAAAAATAATGCTCCATCAATCTTTATGAATCTTGGTAGAGTGATGGGTATTTGAGGCAGTATATTCCTATGTTGGTTTAAAAAAATAATGTTAATTCCAGAAATATAAAGCTTTAAAGTAAATTTATTTGTGTGCATGAAAAAACAGAACTTACTGAGTTCAGAGTTAGTTGACATTTCCAATAATGACATTCTGGATATATCAATACAGTATTCCAAGTCAGTCAAAGTGGTAGGTTGATCTAGATTAGCATAGAGTTTGCCGGTCATTTTGATTATCAAATTACATTTTAACAACAGTCAGACTTATTTTTGAAATGTGCCTAATTCATCATTTTGGGTACTGCCTTGGCCACAGTAGACAAGACCAATTATTTAAAGTTTTAATAATAAAATATATGTGCTATAAAATCTTAACTGAAATATTTTTTTTACCATAACTTACCTTAAAGAAGTACAAAAAATGGTATCAGTGCAACCCTATAAATAATAATGAAATATGTGCTATAAAGTCTTATCTGAAATATTTATTTTACCATAACTTACCTTAAAGAAGTAAAAAAATGGTATAGGTTCAACAATAGGACCATAAAGACTTTCATTATGTTGAAAAAAGAAGAAATGAGTGAAAGCAGCATCTATCAAGTGAGGATATTTCCTGCTCATTTTCACTAGTTCCAGCCGCTCTTTACAGCTGTCGCGACCTCTCCAGAATGCTGTGTTGTTCTTTTCTTCCCACTTTGGACCAGTATTAGCCTGGACCGACATTAAATCCAGGCTCACCCTAAGAAATCAAAGCCAGGAATTAAAATCGGTGAGTAAAATACAGTTTACAGTATATTACCCAGAGATAAAGGGACATAAAACACAATCTAAGTACAAGACTTTTCGCTAGTCTTACAATAAAATTAATAAAACCTTTAAGTGTAAAATTTTTCAGAATGAATAATCACCTTGTTTGCTGTAATTGTTTTTGAATAGGCAAGCCACTTACCTTAATTTGAAGAGGCAATCAGGGTTTTCTTACTAGTCTACTAGTATAGTAGTCACAGTCATTTTGTTAGCAGCATTAGCTCTTTTGCAGTATGTTATCACCTCTGCTGAGGCCAAATAGGAACAGATATATGGTAGGGTTATACTTGTTAAAGTAAAAGTTTACCATACATTTTTCTCCCCTTTAATTTGTTCCCAATGATCTATTTTACCTGCTGGAGTGTATTACATTGCTTACAAATAGCTCCTTTAACTTTATACTGATATTTGAAATAGCTATTTTTGCCTGTGGTATACCTACCTATACTGAAAGTTTCTATATTTAAATATAGGCTATAGAAAAGCTGTGTAAACATAGCCAACAGAAGAAATTACACTCCCAGTGGGAGGTAGAAGCGATAAGCATTAAAATGTTAATTTTCAATTGGTATTGGGCATTGGTATACAGTCAGAGATAATATAAAGTAGCACGTGTGTGTGCAGAAAGTGATAAAATAAGAAAATTTGATTTCCCTGCAAGCTCAACCAATTTTAAAGGGATGTGATTTTAAAGAACAAAAATTGCTATTTCATATACAGAAATAAAACTAAAGAATACATTTCTCATACATTTTATACAGTGCAGCTAGTATAACAAGTCACTGGAAACACATTAACGGAAAACCAATTTTTCAGTACACTGTCCCTTTAAGTGCAGTTGCATTATTCACAAATTTCAGGAAGAGGTTGGAAAAATAAATAATGAAATATACCTGTTTTTTTTTTGTTTTTTTTGCATAAATAAACATGTATATATAACAATTTAAATGTGCTTCATGTGCCTTTAAGTTGAAATCCCATTCAACATTCAGCAGCCTATTTCTAAACATTGCTTAGCTTTTTTGAAAAGCAATGTTGGTCATCATTGCTAAAGTAGAATTACACTTTAGCCTGTTTGGGTGCCTTAAATCATGTAGTTATTGATTCTTGTCAAAGTCACAATGCTTCCTGAGTGAATCTTAGTTCTTCACTTGCTGTACCCTAATGTTACAGTAGAGTTTATATGTATAGAATCATTTCTACAATGCAGCAAGATTTATACTTCTTTTACTTGAAAAACACAAATACATTTCAAACACATTATTTTCCTAATACAGTGATCTGTATATACAGGTAGCCCTCAGTTTACGCCAGGGTTAGGTTCCAGAAGGAATGGTTGTAAATCGAAACCGTTGTAAATTGAAACCCAGTTTACAATGTAAGTCAATGGGAAGCGAGGGAGATAGGTTCCAGGCCCCTTTCAAAATTGTCATAATTAACACCTAATACATTATTTTTAAAGCTTTGAAATGAAGACTTTAAATGCTAAACAGCATTATAAACCTAATAAAATCATCACACAACACAGAATATATAATTAAAGTTAAATGAACAAAAACATTTGCTACACAGCATTGTAAACCTAATAAAATAATCACGCAACACACACTTTACTTGCATTTTTCTGCAAACAGTTCTTTCTATGCATTCCAAACTGGACTGATTTTTAGACAGGAAGATCTTGTTCCTTTGAAATCTGCTCTATAGCTCAGGTCTGGTTAAACTGATTAATTTCAGCTTGCTTGGCTTTGCTGCAACACAAGCGGACAGCTTCACCTACTGTCTATTTTAATAAATGCACTGCTTCTCAATGCTTTTCAATAGCAGTCACATGACTGGAAAAAAAGGTTGTTATTCTGAAACGGTGTAAATTGAACCGTTGTAAAACGAGGGCCACCTGTATATATATATATATATATATATATATATACACACACACACAGTATATCTGTATCTATATTATTTGTGCATCATATGATAATGCTCTCTACCAACTAACTATTACACTACTTTTCTAAAGCAATTACACATCTTCACTAAAATATATTCTGAATTCTCTCATTAATAAAGTCATTGTAGAGAGAAAAGAACTTTCATATTTATTTCACTACAAAACTAAAACGGGATTGTGATGTTGTGCTGCAGCCTGCAGGATATATAGAGTCCATATTATCAAAATATTTATTCTTATAACGTTAGGGTATAAAGATTTATTTTGTGTGAAGGATATACATGTTTATATGGGGTTACTTTGACAAATGCAGGGGCCGATTTATCAAGTGTCGCGCAGACATGATCCGCTGTAACGTATCATGTCCGCCCGACATCAATAAATGCCAACAGCATACGCTGTCTGCATTTCTCATTGCACAAGCATTTAATGTGAAATGCTTGTGCAATACCGCCCCTGCACATTCGCGGCCAATCGGCCACTAGCAGGGGGTGTCACTCATCCCAATCGTATCTGATCGGTATGATTGCTGCTGCCACCTCAGAGGTGGCGAATGAGTTATAAAGAGCAGCGGTTTTAAGACCGCTGCTTCTTAACTTATGTTTCAGGGGAACCTGAAACTACGCGGGTAGATTGCAGTATCCACTGCTTGCTCAATCTACCCCATAGACTCTGCTAGATGATTTTTACATTATCATTTTATGCACAGAATATTATTATACTAAAATGGCCGGACTGCTGTAATATGCATTCAATTATACATTTTAAAACTGCAATCTAATAATTTCTCAGAATATTGTCTTATTTACAGATAATGTCTCTTTGGGACCAAATAAGTATTCATTTATTTATAGGTTTTCTCCAGTTACATAATGAGATGTGGTTTTGCTGCTTTTTACATTGATATCATCAGCACTAAAGAATATTTTCTGTGCAAATAAGCATTAACAAGTTTTTAGAATAAGCATTAACAAGTTTTTAGAATAAGCATTAACAAGTTTTAGAATATAGCTAAAACGTGCTGGGGGTGCAATGAAGCTGTATTTCTGAACAAACTTGCTGCATTTATTGGCCTGCTAGTTTCCAAGTAGCACACTATATAACAAAACACACAACAGGGTGAAGGAACAAATGTGCGACAGAGTAAAGTCAAGTCCCCTGGGTATATGACCTTTAAACCCAGGCGCTGGCTCTGAGTGCTCCAGGTGGGGACGAGAACCTGAGGGTTGTGGTTTGGCCATTTGGGTAGTCCTGGATTTCTTAAACAAACCAAGACATGAAGCATGGAATGAAAGACACAGGGTTCAGTTGTACAATAACACAATTCTGCAAACAGCAAGACAAATGGGAGCTCTAGCACAGAGAGTCTTAATGCGCAATTTATCAAACAAAAATCAAATTTAATATATTACTGCAACATATATTGTTGTGATTCTTTAGTGCAATTGGTGCAATTCTTTAGTGTAAACTCAAGGACCTTTAAAAGCAACTCCCATTATGTCAATCTGACTTGAAATGTAACTTGCAACAAATAACAATTACAAATGTTGCATCTCACTTTCCCTTTAGCTACCTGAGGTCAAGTTAGCTTCATTTTTAAACGTTAAAACTGGGCAAACTTTATACTTTTTCACAAACCAAATGCTTTAGTTAAAGGATATGAAACCCAAAAATGTTCTTTTGTGATTCAGACAGAACAAAACATTTAAAAAAAAAAGTCTCCAGTTCACTTCTATAATCAAATTTGCTCCATTCACAAGATAATTTGTGTTGAAGAGATACCTAGGTAGGCATCTGGGACACTACATGGTGTAATAGTAAATAGTGCTGACATATATTGCTCTTGCAAATGGATAACATTCAGGCAAAACTGCTGTCATATAGTACTCCAGAAATGGACAAGCTCCTGAGCATACATTCCTGCTTTTCAACAAAAGATACCAAGAGAATGATGAAAAATTGACAATAGAAGTAAATTAGAAAGTTGTTTAAATTTGAATGGTTTATCACAAAAGACTAATATTGGGTTTCATATCCCTTTAAAACTGCAGGACTCTCCCATCTTTGCAATGAAATGCAGATGTACCCTTGTATGAAGGAAAAGTGCCAGTTTAAACATACACTCTCCCACCCAGATTAACTTTTGTCATCAGAAAAAAGCAGCACAGGGATCCTTGCTAACATTATCATGTTACCAAATGAGTTTTGTTTAAGTCTTCTCATAGCCAATCCTTCCAGAACAAGTATCAAGCATACGCCTAAATGTGGGATTTCATTAAATTGGCAAGTACCTTGTATGGTTTTGCTAGAATTGAATACATGCCTATTTGTGGCACAGTTCCCTACTATCACACTGACACAAGGATGTAAACATCAAACATTTGTTTTAGGGGGAAAAAGTGTTTTTAAATGATTTTTTGATTCTTACAAGTGGCAGTGCACCTATACTGCTCCATGCTAAATATCACCTGTAACTTTGCTCTTATAAAAACATTGTGTTCATTACCTGAATTCTAACACTCCTCATTACTACTGTAAATAATATAGTATTCAATATGGATGCCGATTAAATCTTGTTCTTAAAAATAATTGTAGTGGCTTCTGTCTTTCCACTGATAGAACTGTGAGAGTTTTCCCTAAATAATGGATAACTAGCAGGGGTGTAACTACAGGGGCTCTCCGCTGCTACTAAGCCTGTCCTTTTAGGGAGCCTGGCTTTAGCTGCTCAAGCAGCTTGCTTATGGGGCTTCAATTTTTATAACCACCACATGAGGTTCCTAAACTTGTGGTGACTGAAAAACAACCGGGGAAAAGAAAGCTCTGCACAGAAAGCAAGAGGTTTGCTATGGTACGTTTTTCTTAGTGCTGTAGTGTTTGTTAGAGGTGTTTGCTAGGCTATGCATCACCTCCCTCTTGTGTATGTGCATATGTTTGTGTGTGTGCGTGTATATGTATGTGCATGTGTGTATATGTATGTGCATGTGTGTATATGTGTATGTGCATATGTTTGTGTGTGTGTGTGTATATGTATGTGCATCCGTTTATGTTTATATGCATGTGTGCGTTTGCATGTCTGAATGTGTATATGCATTTGTATGTGTATATGTGTGTGTGTGAGAGAGAAGTGCGTGTGTGTGTATATGTATGTGCAGGTGTGTATATGTGTATGTGCATATGTTTGTGTGTGTGTGTTTATATGTATGTGCATGTGTGTATATGTATGTGCATCCGTTTATGTTTATATGCATATGTGCGTTTGCATGTCTGAATGTGTATATGCATTTGTATGTGTATATTGTGTATGTGTGTGTGTGTGTGAGAGAGAGAAGTGCGTGTGTGTGTGTATATGTATATGCATGTGTGTATATGTGTATGTGTATATGTTTGTGTGCATGGGTGTATATGTATGTGCATCCGTTTATGTTTATATGCATGTGTGCGTTTGCATGTCTGAATGTGTATATGCATTTGTATGTGTATATGTGTGTGTGTGTGTGTGTGTGTGAGAGAGAAGTGCGTGTGTGTATATGTATGTGCATGTGTGTATATGTATGTCCATGTGTGTATATGTATGTGCATCCGTTTATGTTTGTATGCATGTGTGCGTTTGCATGTCTGAATGTGTATATGCATTTGTATGTGTATATGTGAGAAAGAAGTGCGTGTGTGTGTATATGTATGTGCATGTGTGTGTATATGTGTATGTGCATATGTTTGTGTGTATATGTATGTGCATGTGTGTATATGTATGTGCATCCGTTTATGTTTATATGCATGTGTGCGTTTGCATGTCTGAATGTGTATATGCATTTGTATGTGTATATGTGTGTGTGTGAGAGAGAAGTGCGTGTGTGTATATGTATGTGCATGTGTGTATATGTATGTCCATGTGTGTATATGTATGTGCATCCGTTTATGTTTGTATGCATGTGTGCGTTTGCTTGTTTTAATGTGTATATGCATTTGTATGTGTATATATGTGTGTGTGGGAGAAGTGCATGTGTGTGTGTATATGTATGTGCATGTGTGTATATGTGTATGTGCATCTGTTTATCTTTGTATGCATGTGTCTGTTTGCATGTCTGATTGTGTTTGAGTGTGTATATGCATTTGTATGTGTATATATGTGTGTGTGAGAAGTGTTTGTGTGTGTATACAGGGAGTGCAGAATTATTGGGCAAATGAGTATTTTGACCACATCATCCTCTTTATGCATGTTGTCTTACTCCAAGCTGTATAGGCTCGAAAGCCTACTACCAATTAAGCATATTAGGTGATGTGCATCTCTGTAATGAGAAGGGGTGTGGTCTAATGACATCAACACCCTATATCAGGTGTGCATAATTATTAGGCAACTTCCTTTCCTTTGGCAAAATGGGTGAAAAGAAGGACTTGACAGGCTCATAAAAGTAAAAAATAGTCAGATATCTTGCAGAGGGATGCAGCACTCTTAAAATTGCAAAGCTTCTGAAGCGTGATCATCGAACAATCAAGCGTTTCATTCAAAATAGTCAACAGGGTCGCAAGAAGCGTGTGGAAAAACCAAGGCGCAAAATAACTGCCCATGAACTGAGAAAAGTCAAGCGTGCAGCTGCCAAGATGCCACTTGCCACCAGTTTGGCCATATTTCAGAGCTGCAACATCACTGGAGTGCCCAAAAGCACAAGGTGTGCAATACTCAGAGACATGGCCAAGGTAAGAAAGGCTGAAAGACGACCACGACTGAACAAGACACACAAGCTGAAACGTCAAGACTGGGCCAAGAAATATCTCAAGACTGATTTTTCTAAGGTTTTATGGACTGATGAAATGAGAGTGAGTCTTGGTGAGCCAGATGGATGGGCCCGTGGCTGGATTGGTAAAGGGCAGAGAGCTCCAGTCCGACTCAGACGCCAGCAAGGTGGAGGTGGAGTACTGGGTTGGGCTGGTATAATTAAAGATGAGCTTGTGGGGCCTTTTCGGGTTGAGGATGGAGTCAAGCTCAACTCCCAGTCCTACTGCCAGTTTCTGGAAGACACCTTCTTCAAGCAGTGGTACAGGAAGAAGTCTGCATCCTTCAAGAAAAACATGATTTTCATGCAGGACAATGCTCCATCACACGCGTCCAAGTACTCCACAGCGTGGCTGGCAAGAAAGGGTATAAAAGAAGAAAATCTAATGACATGGCCTCCTTGTTCACCTGATCTGAACCCCATTGAGAACCTGTGGTCCATCATCAAATGTGAGATTTACAAGGAGGGAAAACAGTACACCTCTCTGAACAGTGTCTGGGAGGCTGTGGTTGCTGCTGCACGCAATGTTGATGGTGAACAGATCAAAACACTGACAGAATCCATGGATGGCAGGCTTTTGAGTGTCCTTGCAAAGAAAGGTGGCTATATTGGTCACTGATTTGTTTTTGTTTTGTTTTTGAATGTCAGAAATGTATATTTGTGAATGTTGAGATGTTATATTGGTTTCACTGGTAAAAATAAATAATTGAAATGGGTATATATTTGTTTTTTGTTAAGTTGCCTAATAATTATGCACAGTAATAGTCACCTGCACACACAGATATCCCCCTAAAATAGCTATAACTAAAAACTACTTCCAAAACTATTCAGCTTTGATATTAATGAGTTTTTTGGGTTCATTGAGAACATGGTTGTTGTTCAATAATAAAATGAATCCTCAAAAATACAACTTGCCTAATAATTCTGAACTCCCTGTATATGTGCATATCTGGGTCTATGTGTGGGTGTGTGTGCGCGCATGTGTATATACTGTATCTGTATGTGTGTATATATGTGTTTGAGAGTGTATATTGTGTATATATGTGTATTATATATCATTAGCTATGCTTTGAAAGGGGTGCTGTTCAAATGAGGGGGCCCTGCCACACACTTTGCCCTGGGAGCTAGTGAGTTCTAGTTATACCTCTGATAACTAGGTATGCTACACACATTCACCACTAGTTACAGCTTATATTTATAATATAATATATTAATATATATATTATTTTAAAAAAAATTTCATGAAAAATTGTTGCTTTTTAATATGTAGAAAATAGTTGTATAGCTGTTTCAATTACTCACCATTTATGAGATTGCCCCAATGGGGTACGTCAATTTGTATTAAAGGGATATTCCAGCCAAAAATTGGAAACCACATGGGTGAATTTCTGTATTGAACAGAAGCAATTTTGTAATATACATGCATTAGCAAAAATGCTTATAATAAAAGCTATAGCTGTTTCAAAAGTGTATTTAAGTATGCACCGTGCACCAGCATTTTAAACACAACACTTGTTCGGAGATACTAAGGTGCTTGTACCATCTGGTAATGACTCAATTTGTTAATTGCTGACATGATACAAGCCCCACTGATGATCTTAACAGCTGCATTATTTAAAATGTGGGTGCAGTGAAAATATCTAGCTATGCTTCACATGCACGTGCAGAGAAAAATGTTAACACTAAATCAGTGATAACTCTAAATAGAGGCATTTTTGCCAATACATGTATATTGCAAATATGTTTCTATTCAAAGATGCAATAAATCTATGTGCATTTATATTTTGACTGGAATGTCCCTTTAATACTGAGTTAAGTTTATGCTAACGGTGTATGAAATACATTAGTAAAACTGTATGCACAAGGCTATCTATAAGAACTTACACAGCGTTCTATGCTAGTATTCATAAATCATAATAACATAAATGCATAGTTACACAAAAAGTGGATTACCGTCCCATGGTTTCCAAAATAGAATCTGTGAGATCATATGTAGGCATTACAATATCCCTAGTCTCTGAGGATCCACACCATGAAAAGATGGGGTGAATACTCGAAACTTTTCTCTTCTCCAAAGGCCAGTCCCCCAAGTTAACAAAAAATTCTATATCTGGAACTTTTACCTGGGAAAACACAAATAAGAACGAATTTAGAATTTATGCTTGCAAAAAGATATAATTGTTTGTATATGCAATAAAATAAACTAGCAGATATATGCTGATCTGACAAAAGTTATTTATATAACCATAATACCTTTCCAGCAGCCACCACCAATAAATGAATAAACAGTTTATGGGTTACATATTTGTCATTATTAACAGAACAGTCTTGTCTATAGACAGTTAAAGGAATTCTAATGCTATAGCTTTTGCATAGGATACACTGCCACCTACTGACAGCTTTTAAAATAAACACTATAAAGTGCTGCAAAACAAAGCTGTATCACATCATTATCTAAGTCAGGGGTTGCCAACCTTTTGGACCTCAGGGACCACTAAACTCACAATTTTGAATCCCTTGGACCACTAACATGATTTTTTTTTCCAAAAAGGTACAAACTTCTATAATTTATATATATAAATATATATATATATATATATATATATATATATATATATATATATACATACTGTATATATATATATATATATATACACAAACATACTGTACATAACTAGTATAACCATAGCTAAGTTTACATTATGTATATATTTACACATTTGTAAGAATAATTTTTTGGAATTAACTAACTGAATGACAGAACTGAGAGAATACTTCCAAATGACAGATGAAGGGTGATTGCCAACTTTTGAGCAGCAAACAGAGAGGCAGAAAGTGGGGAAAAATAATTATGTTTAAAAGGACCACAAGACTTCCAAGTTACTTCCCCAGTTAGGAATTGTTCAAAACTACTTATGATCATGGACAGACATTGGAGTTATAAATTAAGTTTATAGGTGGAATGGCTTTGTGTGCTGGAAAATTATTAGAATGAAAAATAATTCATATTTAATAAAAAAAAATCACAAACAGTGATCTAAATCCATCTGAAGGAATTAGGAAAACTACTACAAAGAGACAGGTAAAGGGAAGAAAATAAATGCAATATAAGAGAGAATATTTTTTTAAGATTTTGTCTTTTTATATACTATAATTCCACTATTTCAAGCCAAGGCTATATCAATCTCTCTGAGCAGCGCGCCGGGCAGGAGGAGTTAAATATACATTCTAGCTACACAAGTTGCACAGTACTACGCAACGTGCGTAGGAAAATTGTAACTTAACTCCTCCTTTGTCGGTTTTCACTGATGTCCAGCCAGGCACTGTAGGGAGTTGCAGCGACACCATCAGAGAAGATTAATTCCTGCTTGATGGTGTCAGGGATCACCAACATCTTCTCGTGGACCACCAGTGGTCCATGGACCACTGGTTGGCGACCGCTGGGTTAGAGCATAGCTGAGCTTTACTACCAGTGGTACAGGGTACTAGTATTACTGCCACCTCAGCAGTTTTGAGTAATATGTGATGCTGCACCACTGTCCCTCCCTGCAGCACGTGCAACTCATAGCTGTCCAGGATAACAGGGCCAAGGTGGCAGTTCTAGGTTCTGTTCTAGCGATGCAGCCACTTAAGAGGGCATCTTCTTGCCTATATAACTATACATAATGTATAAATAATGATGATGTTTATTATGTGCTTTTCTGAACCTGTATATAAAGATGTAGATTAAATGGACACTGTACTATAAGTTTTCCCCCAAATGTGATCCCAATGACTTGTTATACCAGTTGCATAGTATTTAATACATAAGAATAAATCTTATAATTGAAATAGTTGGTTTTGCCCATTAAAAATACCATCTATAATGAAATTTCAGTACCCTGGTATTGGCCATGCCTGCTCTTCCTGCAGGCTCAGACCGTTTGAATGGCCATGTTCTTAAAAACAATGTGTTGTGGTTTCAATGAGTATAAACAGATATTTCAAATAAAAAATAAACTTAAATAAACAATTTCCCATACATGTAACACTCTGCAGCAAGTATAAAAAGTAATTGGAAACCCATTACAGTACAATGGGGAGTGTCAAATTTGGGGCATAGTTTAGTAAAAAAAAAAAAAAAAGATATATATATATATATATATATATATATATATTTATATATATATCCACCTACCTTTTAACATATAGAGATTCACTGAAGAGCTTTTAAGTAATTAAGTGCGATTATAAATTATTGTATAAATTCATATAAAACACTAAACAAATTAAGTTTAGAATTAAAATCTCCTTGAACCATGAAGATACAATGAGATACAGTAGTGTTAAGTGTTGTCTTGTTAAATTAGTGTCTGCAGTTAAAAGATAATGGCAGTAATTTCACAATATGGTAGTGGATAGAGATTAGATAAAAAGGCACTTGGTATGTTATGCTAAGATCATAATAGATATCCTTAGTTTGACTGTCTATTGCGTACATTTGCTTAGTTCATGTCTAAAAAGTTACTTAGATTTTATGTTTTGCTTTCTTGTTTTTATGTAAAGTAAATTCAGGTCACAGTCATGGAAATGATTAAAAATGCAACTTACTCTAGATTTGAGGCGAGATTACATATACAGCGCAGGCTTCGGCGCAAGCGCTGAAACCTGCACCGCCCATAATTTCACCTCGCACATCGGGGTATTACATATACGGCGCCATTAGATGCTAGACTAGCATAAGTAGGACAAACTGGCGATCTTCAAATATGTGCGCAAATACACATTTCTGTTGTCGCAAGTAACTTACGCCAGGATTATGTCCGCGGAAAGTGTCAATAAAGAGTAGTTTTATGCAAATGAGGATAACACGCATAAAAACAAAACCGTAATTGAAATAAAATTGTGACACGTAATTACGCTATTCAAATTCATATATAAACCCATGCGCAGCCTCCATTTTCTTCAGTGTGTTTGCATTGTTTGTTGAGCTACAACACAAGTCCCAGGAGTGGAGAATTAGTGAGAGTAGAGAGAGAGGCACAAAGTGAGTGGGAGTGTGTGTAGTGTGATTAGTGTGAGGATGGCAAGGAGAGGTAGGGATGAGGGGAGGAGGGGAGAGGGGAGGAGCTGAGAGGAGTGGCAGGGAGAGGAGTATTGGAGAGGACAGGAGGAGCAGTGGGCTCCCAGAGAGCAGGCACATCCAGGAGAGGGACAGAGGGTGCACATGGGGACAGAAGGGTGGAGGAGGGAGAGGATAGGGAGGGACCCACACTGCCAGGGACATCACAGGCCAAGTGGCCATGGAGGATAAGAGGCTGAAATGTACAAACTTCTCATTTGATGAAAATGTTGCCCTAGTCTAGGCCATCATGGACAATTACAGTGCCCTCTTTGGGCAGGAGAAGGGCAAAGGCAGTGCCAAAAAAAGAAAGACTGCATGGTTGGCAGTAGAGGATGCCATCAACAGTGTGACCCCGCAGAGGAGGACTGTAGAGGGCCTGAAAAAGAGGTGGAATGACTGCAAGAGGTGGGTCAAAGAAAAGATGGGGCAGGAAGCTATTCACCAGAAGGCAACAGGTGGTGGGCCAGCCCTGGACATAGAGTACAACAACTGGCAGGAGATGATACACTGGTCCCTGAGTATCACAGCAGTCCGTGAACTTCCAGGGGCTCGTGACTCAGGGGCTGCAACCACAGCACATCATGCTGGTGAGTAACATCCCACACACCTGTATTATATGTAGTTGCGACATAAAACATCCTTTAATATCCTTTTTTTTTTTTTATAATATTTTTTATTGAGGTAATGAGTTATTACAACAAGGAAAACATAAAATATGTCCAGCTACATCACAAGCTTGAAGAATACATCTTTACAAATCTCCTACAGATAGTAAGTTTGGATCCAACCTTTAAAACAGTAATATTACAATAGTGAGCGCCATGTCTACTGGATACAAATAAATAAAGGTTTTAATCATGCAGAATATGAAGATCATCAGTAAGGATATAATTTCTGGCAGAGATTATAGGAGTATCTCTAAAGAGTAAATTGTAAACTGTATGATATATAGCATTGAGAGTAATAGAGAGGACTTGTATGTGAAAGATGTGGGTAGCTAAGACATATAATAACGAAACCTCTTTTTATAACCTTTGGCAAAGTGAAGGTAAGAATGGTCCCCATATTACTATGAAAGACATATAGTAATTTGTCTATTCCAAAGAAGTTGGAGCAAAATGGGGGTTAGTATGATGGTTTTATTTGGGGGAAGGGAAGTTCAGCGGGCAAGAGCCGCTCTAAATATAAGAGGGGAGAAGGGGGGGCGGAGCCTGATAGAAAGAGACTCTGAAGGGGCTGTTGGATCTCCGGGTATAGCTTCCTGAAGAAATTACGCATAGGGTGATAAGCTAATACCTACCATATGTAACTTAGTGTGGATGCTCAGTCAAGTGTGGAACAGATAATGTTTGTATAAATAGGATAATGTGGGATATATATAACTTAATGTACATGTTTAAACGTATGCACTCTAAATATTATTAAATGAGGTTATATGAGACTTTTAGGCTAATATCCACCTTATCACATAGGACCTGGTGTAAGAGAGGAGGTGGTCAGGGAGTAGCCTCCATGGTACTATACTCTAAATAGGATTTCAGCATAGTAGTGGAGAGCTAAGTGTACAGTTACATTTCTATTGCTATATAACAGCTGATACATCACAATTTTGAGTCACACTAAAGATATATTATTTTGACCTGATAAAAGTACCATAGTTCAAGCTTGAGGTGATTTGTGTATAATAAAAGCTGTAAAGAAATATGCATGGACACCCTATAGGGGCATAATCATTCATCTGGTGAAAGAGAGGGCCAGTATGGGATAGTAGAAATTATACCCAGAGCAGCTAGTCATGAATATCGGATTGCTGTTCATTTTATTGGGGACAGAGTTACGCCTTATGGTATATATAGAAGACAGTGTCTCAACTACTGAGATGTGACCAATTCGGGTGAGCTAGAGTAACATATCTCATATGACTGAATATAATGCAATACAAATCTATCTAGGCTTATGAAAATTATTGACTACAGTTAGAGCTGGAGTTCATTAAAATGAATGCTAAGAGCTGTGTCCTGACTAGGACTGAACACATTGTGATGTATCTTACTAAAAAAAGGGTTTTGTAATCATTAGTTAGAGTAAATAGTAGTAGGCATTGATCATGCTTCCCCCTCTTTGTGTCCTTTAAAAGGGTACCTATGTGAGGATGTTACTAACAGTGAAGTAGGGTATATTATGTGAAGTGAGTTGACTTTAAAAAAAGCCTTACCCAAGGTCAATATAAGGTGGTTCAAATTATCATATTTATAGTTTTAGACTATCAGGTAGAAATTAGTTAATAACTCAGGAACATCTAACAAAATATATTACTATTGTAATGTACAATCAATAACTAGTTTTTATATTAACATGCATAGTATCTATGAAAAAAAATAATAAAAAAAACAACAAATATCTCAGACAATGCATGTCTTTATCCGACTCCTGGAGGTGGGAGGTCTGAGGAGGAAACAATAAACTATATAATCACTGGACCTGTGAGGTATTCATCATAAGTCCCATATATATAGTACCCCATAAGATATATATAGTGCCCTATAAGAATAGAATTTTTGTGTTATAATACATAGTAGGGTCTGACCGTTCTATGTATGTTGAGATCCAAAGCAGAGAGGCCGCTAGGAATCAGACAGTACAGTCGTCATGATTAGTGGAGTCTCTGCGGTACATACACAAAAAGAAAAAAAAATTTGACCTGAGACCTTTTGCCCCCAGGATAAGCAGAGAAACATAGCTTATGCATATCATACAGCATACCAAACATTTAAAACGTGTCGCTATCAACGTGTTAAAGAATAGATCTTATAATAAACCAAACTTTAGTAGATAGACTGACTGTATATACTACATAAACCCCCACCGTGCCAGCATAGAGGACAAGTAGCAAATAGGACAGTATATGAAATTAAGCTATAAGAAGCGTACTGAATACAGACATGTTAAAAACTATTGTGGGCATCAGAATTCTCCCCTCCAGTTAAGTGTTTCATACAAATATTAAGGCAGTTCAAGGTTTATCCCAACGGGGGGGAGATACAGGAGAATTTCAGAATGTCAGTAAAAGTTAAAGCTGGGTTAATAGTTCAAACATTAGGCTCATGTGGACATCAAAGAGTTACCACTGAAAAGAAGCCTGAACTTGAAGCGGGTGCCCCAGCTGCGCAGCTCCTGAGATCATCCCACTCCTGCCCATATGAAGCGGCCTAAGGAGAGATCAGAGTCCGGCTGCAGTGTGAATCTGGGCAGCATGCAAATGTCGGTATGCAATTTGACATATCGTATCCATAATGGTATTGATAAGTGCCACTGTCTATACCTTAGGTGAAGGAAGGTCCCAGAAAAACTATAAACTTGTCTCTCACTCACTGCATAGTTCCCTGCTGTTTTAAAATGAGTGATTTAATTTATAAGTGAAGAAGGGGAAAGTTCTGGAGAACCCAACGAGTTATCATAAATGTAGGTGTGTAAAATTCAGCAGCCTAAAAGAAACATATGAAAAATTGCGCTAACGGGGTAGATAGAAACTGCAAGGCTGAGAGAATATATATAATAAAGATAAACCATAGACAGTGAACCAAACACGTTTCCCAGGTAAGGTTACTCTCAACAAAATGTCTCAATAGAATTAACCTAGACAAACAATCCAGAGCATTGTTCCGGGGGCTGAGTGGCAAGATTAGTGAGTTTTATGACCAAGTTATTAACCAATACCATTTTTAATAGTGAGCATCATAGTTTTGTCTCTTGTTATGGAGGCATGCAGTGTCAGGAACCTCCCGTATAGGTGAGATTGCTGCGATACGTTTCCTGCGGATATGCTCTGGCCCTCCATCTGTCGTCTGACACTCAGTAGGCTGCGTGTGTCCCTCTTCCCTAGAGCTAGTGAGCTAGGCTTTTGAGCTGCAGTGCTCTGTGAGACTTGGGCTATAAAATCAGATGTCTCGTGATCCAGCATATAAGCCTCTTCTGCCGCACGGAGAAAATTGAGATCCCTGACTCCGCCAGGGAGGCCGGCCGCATCCCCATCCAGGGCAGTCAGGGGTAAGATCGCTCCTGCAGTGTCCGGCAGGTCTGAAAAGGACTTTTCTGTTAGATCTGCCGCTATGTGAGTAGACTCATTGAGGCTCTTCATGAGTTCTGGCTCAGTATGCTGTGGCGTAGGAAAGCGGGCCATTGGAGACTTTAGATCCGTCTCTGATTCCGCCAAAGGTGCTGGCCGTTTAGAGCAGTCCCTAAGCACTTCCCTTAGTTCAGTGAATCGAAGAGACATCAGATCGTCAAAAGCTGCCAGCTGGGATAGCATAGCTGCGTTAAGATCCTCCATATTTCACAGTAAGTAGCGCTCCACGTGGGCAGGAAAATTGCCGGTCCCAGATAGCTGTTGCAGCCTTAGTCACGGTAATAGCTAATATAGATCTTCAGTAGTCGGGCTTTAGGGAACTTATGTAAGCTTCCTAGAACATACCCCTTCGTTTAAATGGAAATTTAGCTGCTCTGAGCGGTCAAAGATATGTAAATTGTCCAAATAAGTCCGGAGCTATTGTAAGTTGCGACCTCTCCGATGCAAGGCTTGCTCCACCCCCCCATCCTTTAATATCCTTTAATATCACACATTCATGTACACAATGAGGAGCATGGTATTTGGCGTACTAACAAAAACATCTACAATTATTATTCTTGATAAAGGCATCGCACAGGTGATGAAACGCGTAGACTAGTGACAGAAGTGCAGATATTTGACTAAAAGCTGGGGAACAGCCAGCCTGGTCATCGCACGCTATATCCACTATACCCGGCATACCTGGTCTATTTGGACACAGACGGACCTAAAAGGTAGTGGATACACGTCAGAGCCAGCGGATTGGAAGCTGAACTAAAATCGAACTGACCTGGAACTAAACAGACAGCAGAGTGCAAGCTGATCTGAAATTCAACGGACAACGGAGACAAAGTTGAATCACCAAATCCTACAGGTGATTAATAGCGATCAACATCAAATTGGATTTGAAGCTTCGCTAAAATAGAAGCAGCGTTAACGCTAACACAGACCTGCTTGATGATAGGTTTAAAGTATTTCACGTGTTTTTCTGTGAGAAGTAACGGCCGGAGAATGCCAACTTTCTAAACACTAAAGGTATTTTGCTACATTGTTTTATCGGGATATTCTGTATTTCAAGCATTACTTATACAAGCAAAAAGACGTTACCCTTATTCTATAGCTTAAAGAGCGGACATTCATAAGGTACCTTATATGTCTATAGACATTGCTGATATAATCCGCACTTATTGGTTAGTTGTTGTGGCCACAACATATATATATATTTATTTAGGATATGTATTTTATATAATAAATATTTTAATAATTCTAGATTTTATTGCATTTATTTTTTTTCACTAATGCAGGAATTTGTTCTCATTTAAATATTGTATTTCATTATAACTATTTATTTAAAGCGCAATACATATTGCTATCTTATATATTGTCATTTTTTTTTACTATCGAGTGTTTAGAAGGGCTATTAAGTTAACCCTATTTGAGTTTAATTTAATTGTATTCCTTTAGCCTATTAGGTATATGGGGGCCACTCCACCTATTTGATTTTATTTCAATCTAAACGTGAGTGAGAAGATCACGTTTTTTAGGAGTGTGCAGACAGGATTCAGATAGTGAGCTCCAGATTTATTCTTTTTACTTCTACAATGCAATTCATGATGTGAGGTGGAATAGTGCAATATTAACATGTCTCAGAGTAACACAGGACACAAGCCACATGTAGAATTTTCATTAAATGGACACTATAGCCATCCCAATATCTTTAGCTCAATAAAGCAGGTTTGGTGCCTAAATCCGGCTAAAGTAAATTGTGTGACCATAGTGTCATTTAAAGAACACATTATTTCATCATTGACATGTACACATAACCATTGTATGAAACACATCCCTGTATACTGCTCATATTCAAATCCTTCATAGACCAATTCACATGCATGTTATAGAGTTTGACATGAGAATTAGTATAGACCCTAGCATGTTTTAATGTACATTGTATGCCTACATGGATATATATCTGACTGTACTAATCCCTCTCATCCTTTGACTCCTCCACAGAACCTCCTGTCACAAGGATACAAACAGCCATGCCACCACCACCACAACAACCACCACCACCACCAGTCTTCAGGTAACCACACAAACAGTATGCTCCCAGGCATAAGCATGGTTGAATGGCTTCAGTTGAGGACCCGGGAGTGATGCCACCGCCATTGCCGCAAGATTCCTTGCCAGAGGAATATCCTTCCTTTGGTTTTGTAGGGGAGCCAAGACAGCCACAAAGGGTTCATGTACTTACACCCCCCACAACACAATCTCATAACAGTCATGGATATTACCCACAGACTATGTCACAAGAAGTGCTGATTGTAGAGACTGAGTGGTCACACACTGGTCATCAGTGGGACTACCAATCAACCATGAGAGCTCCATTATTCTCATCCATGGGACGAGCTCCACCATCCTCATCCATGGGACGAGCTCCACCATCCTCATCCATGGGACAAGCTCCACCATCCTCATCCATGGGACAAGCTCCACCATCCTCATCCATGGGACGAGCTCCACAATCCTCATCCATGGGACGAGCTCCACCATCCTCATCCATGGGACAAGCTCCACCATCCTCATCCATGGGATAAGCTCCAACATCTGCAGATGAAAATACAGCAGAAACTACAGCCGCCCCTCAAGCAGTAGAAGATACACCTGAACCTGACACTCAAGCAGCAGAAGATGCAGGTGAACATGACCCTCAAGCAGCAGAAGATGCAGGTGAACCTGACCCTCAAGCAGTAGAAGATGCAGGTGAACCTGCCCCTCAAGCAGCAGAAGATGCAGGTGAACCTGCCCCTCAAGCAGCAGAAGCTACAGCTGAACCTGTCCCTCAAGCAACTGGCAGCCCTGTTGCTCAAGAGCCTGTGGATGCATTGTATTCTACCCTGGGTGAAGAATACATTGCAATTCAGAGGAGGCTCATGACAAGCACTGAGAGCACTTCAAAGAAAAAGATTGCTAGGAGTCCGTTTTGATTAAAATTAACTTTTATTATTGTAACATACTTAAAATACATGGGATAATCATATCCCTGTGCCTAAGGAAGAGGCACTGAGAGCATACAATGAGGCCAAGAGAGGTTCTTCAGGAACCAAGAAAGGTTCATCAGGAGCCAAGAGAGGTTCTTCAGTGGCCAAGAGAGCTTACACAAACGTAGCGTAGAGCTGCAGAGGGACATGGCAGCATTGTTAAGTGCAAGTGTTCAAAACCAGTCACAGATGATTAATTCTGTCTGATATGAAGATGCAGATGGACAATAGATGGAGAGAAAAAAATCAACCTTTGGGTGTGTTGCTTGAGCACTTTACACACCAGCAAGACACTGCCTCCAACCTATCATCTGTGGCCAGCACACCAGCAGAAACACCAGAATATGCTAAAACAAGGAGAACAAGGCAATCCACTACAGGCAACTCAGCTCCCTCATCCAAGAAGCCAAACAATAAATAAATATTATTATAGTTTACCATAAACCTTGTCCTGTTATTTACTATGTAATTGTCATACACATCGATGTGAGGTGTGTTTTATTACACTAATATTGTTAAAACATATAATATGACCTGTGTTGAAATGGCAATAAAAACAGGTAATATTATCATGTTTATGACATATTCTTGTACTATAACTCACATCCACATAGATGTCTATGAAGGGTACATATAGTAATATTCACTTATAAGATGTAAATCAATGTATCTCACATACAATATAAATTGACACATGGGTATATATAATACTGATGTTACTCATAGGGTGTGCATTTTCAGGTGTTTTAAGGCTGCAGGTGAGAAGTTGTGCTGTTTGTGATTGGTTTGACACAATTGCAGAGGAGAAATATTGATTATAATAATTAAAGTGAATGTAACGTTTCATCAAGTAGTGCCCGGTTTTTAAAAATACTATTAAAAACAGGGGCACTTTCATTGATGAAACCTTACATTGCACCATATTTGTAGAAATACTTACCTCTTCGTCTTGAAAGCCGCTCCAGTGCTTCGCCAGCCCGTCGCAAGCCTCTTTCTACGTCAGCAATGACGATTCCGGCATCCTCCAATCACGGCTTCCCTACCCGGGGGAAGCATTGCCTAAAGCAACGCTGTGATTGGAGGAAGGCCGGAATCGTAATTTCTGACATAGGAAGAGACTTGCGACGGGCGGGGGAAGCGACATCATCAGCAATCCGGCTTTCAAGACGAAGAGGTAAGTATTTCTACAAATATGGTGCAATGTAAAGTTTCATTAATGAAATATACTTTTTACCTTTGTGATTACCTTGTATTTAAGCTTCTGACAGCCCCCTGATCACATGACATTGTATTTATTATCTATTGACTTTCATTTTAGCCAATTAGTGCAGTGTCTGCCACAATCCACGGGCGTGATCACAATGTTATCTATATGGTTTACATGAACTAGCTCTCCCCTGTTGTGAAAAGCAAATGAAAAAGCATGTGATAAGAGGCAGCCTTCAAGGTCTTAGAAATTATCATATGAGCCTTCCTAGGTTTAGCTTTCAACTAAGAATACCAAGAGAACAAAGCAAAGTTAATGTTAACATTAAATTGCAAAGTTGTTTAAAATTACATGCCCTATTTGAAACATGAAAGAGTTCTTTGGACTTGACTGTCCCTTTAAATATTTATTTTACTGACTTTAACACAGTCAGTAGAATAAATTACACTCCCAGTGGGTTCAGAAGAGATAAGGTAATACAATTATAATTTTCCATTATTCTATCCAAGTATTGGTGATTGGTTTAAAGGGACACTGAACCCAAATTTTTTCTTTTGTGATTCAGATAGAGCATGTAATTTTAAGCAACTTTCTAATTTACTCCTATTATCAAATTTTCTTCATTCCCTTGGTATCTTTATTTGAAATGCAAGAATGTAAGTTTAGATTCCGGCCCATTTTTGGTGAACAACCTGGGTTGTTCTTTCTGAGTGGTGGATAAATTCCTCCACCAATAAAAAAAGTGCTGTCAAGAGGCCTGAAACAAAAAAAAGCTTAGATGCCTTCTTTTACACATAAAGATAGCAAGAGAACAAAGAAAAATTGATAATAGGAGTAAATTACAAAGTTGCTTAAAATTGCATGCTCTATCTGAATCACAAAATAAATATATTTGTCCCTTTAAGAACAAATATAAAGTAAAGAAGCAAGTCTATGTACACAATGTGATAAAGTAATGAGATCTGATTATACCTACAAGCCCAATCCATTTGATTAAGTTGTGGCTTCAAAACACTAACGGCTAGATTTAGAGTTTTGTCGGTAACAACCCGCGTATCTAACGCTGGCTTTTTTTTCCCCCGCACCTTTTAAATACCGCTGGTATTTAGAGTTCACAGAAGGGCTGCGTTAGGCTCCAAAAAGGGAGCGTAGTCATATTTACCGCCACTGCAACTCTCAATACCAGCGGTGCTTACGGACGCGGCCAGCTTCAAAAACGTGCTTGTGCACGATTCCCCCATAGGAAACAATGGGGCAGTTTGAGCTGAAAAAAAAACTAACACCTGCAAAAAAGCAGCGTTCAGCTCCTAACGCAGCCCCATTGTTTCCTATGGGGAAACACTTCCTAAGTCTTCACCCTAACATGAACCCCGAGTCTAAACACCCCTAACCTTACACTTATTAACCCCTAATCTGCCGCCCCCGCTATTGCTGACCCCTGCATATATTTTTTAACCCCTAATCTGCCGCTCCGTACACCGCCGCAACCTATGTTATCCCTATGTACCCCTAATCTGCTGCCCCTAACACCACCAACCCCTATATTATATTTATTAACCCCTAATCTGCCGCCCCCAACGTTGCCACTACCTACCTACACTTATTAACCCCTAATCTGCCGACCGGACCTCACCGCTACTATAATAAAGTTATTAACCCCTAATCCGCCTCACTCCCGCCTCAATAACCCTATAATAAATACTATTAACCCCTAATCTGCCCTCCCTAACATCGCCGACACATAACTTCAAGTATTAACCCCTAATCTGCCGACCGGATCTCACCGCTACTCTAATAAATTTATTAACCCCTAAAGCTAAGTCTAACCTTAACCCTAACACCCCCCTAAGTTAAATATAATTTAAATCTAACGAAATAAATTAACTCTTATTAAATAAATTATTCCTATTTAAAGCTAAATACTTACCTGTAAAATAAACCCTAATATAGCTACAATATAAATTATAATTATATTGTAGCTATTTTAGGATTTATATTTATTTTACAGGCAACTTTGTATTTATTTTAACCAGGTACAATAGCTATTAAATAGTTCATAGATATTTAATAGATACCTAGTTAAAATAATTACAAAATTACCGGTAAAATAAATCCTAACCTAAGTTACAATTAAACCTAACACTACACTATCAATAAATTAATTAAATAAAATACCTACAATTATCTACAATTAAACCTAACACTACACTATCAATAAATTAATTAAATAAAAATACCTACAAATAAATACAATTAAATAAACTAACTAAAGTTACAAAAAATATTTACAAACATTAGAAAAATATTACAACAATTTTAAGCTAATTACACCTACTCTAAGTCCCCTAATAAAATAAAAAAGCCCCCCAAAATAAAAAAATGCCCTACCCTATTCTAAAATTAAAATAGAAAAGCTCTTTTACCTTACCAGCCCTTAAAAGGGCCCTTTGCGGGGCATGCCCCAAAGAATTCAGCTCCTTTGCCTGTAAAAAAAAACATACAATACCCCCCCAACATTACAACCCACCACCCACATACCCCTAATCTAACCCAAACCCCCCTTAAATAAACCTAACACTAAGCCCCTGAAGATCTCCCTACCTTGTCTTCACCACACCGGGTTCACCGATCGGTCCAGAAGAGCCTCCGAAGTCTTCATCCAAGCCCAAGCGGGGGCTGAAGAGTGACGTCCATCCTCCGGCTGAAGTCTTGATCCAAGCGGCAGCTGAAGAATTTCATCTTCGGGCAGAAGTCTTCATCCTATCCGGGCAGAAGAGTAGATCCGGACCGGCAAACATCTTCATCCAAGCCGCATCTTCTATGTTCTTCCATCCGATGACGAGCGGCTCCATCTTCAAGACCTCCAGAGAGGATCCATCCTCTTCTTCCGATGTCCTAAAACAGAATGAAGGTTCCTTTAAGGGACGTCATCCAAGATGGCGTCCCTCGAATTCCGATTGGCTGATAGGATTCTATCAGCCAATCGGAATTAAGGTAGGAAAATTCTGATTGGCTGATGGAATCAGCCAATCAGATTCAAGTTCAATCCGATCGGCTGATTGGATCAGCCAATCAGATTGTGCTCGCATTCTATTGGCTGATCCAATCAGCCAATCGGATTGAACTTGAATCTGATTGGCTGATTCCATGGTAAGGTAAAAGAGCTTTTCTATTTTAATTTTAGAATAGGGTAGGGCATTTTTTTATTTTGGGGGGCTTTGTTATTTTATTAGGGGGCTTAGAGTAGGTGTAATTAGTTTAAAATTGTTGTAATATTTTTCTAATGTTTGTAAATATTTTTTTATTTTTTGTAACTTAGTTCTTTTTTATTTTTTGTACTTTAGTTAGTTTATTTAATTGTATTTATTTGTAGGTATTGTATTTAATTAATTTATTGATAGTGTAGTGTTAGGTTTAATTGTAGATAATTGTAGGTATTTTATTTAATTAATTTATTGATAGTGTAGTGTTAGGTTTAATTGTAACTTAGGTTAGGATTTATTTTACAGGTAATTTTGTAATTATTTTAACTAGGTAGCTACTAAATAGTTATGAACTATTTAATAGCTATTGTACCTGGTTAAAATAATTACAAAGTTGCCTGTAAAATAAATATTAATCCTAAAATAGCTACAATATAATTATAATTTATATTGTAGCTATATTAGGGTTTATTTTACAGGTAAGTATTTAGCTTTAAATAGGAATAATTTATTTAATAAGAGTTAATTTATTTCGTTAGATTTAAATTATATTTAACTTAGGGGGGTGTTAGGGTTAAGGTTAGACTTAGCTTTAGGGGTTAATAAATTTATTAGAGTAGCGGTGAGGTCCGGTCGGCAGATTAGGGGTTAATACTTGAAGTTAGGTGTTGGCGATGTTAGGGAGGGCAGATTAGGGGTTAATACTATTTATTATAGGGTTAATGAGGCGGGAGTGAGGCGGATTAGGGGTTAATACATTTATTATAGTGGCGGTGAGGTCCGGTCGGCAGATATGGGGTTAATAATTGTAGGTAGGTGGAGGCGACGTTGGGGGCGGCAGATTAGGGGTTAATAAATATAATATAGGGGTTGGCGGTGTTAGGGGCAGCAGATTAGGGGTTCATAGGGATAACGTAGGTGGCGGCGGTGTGCGGTCGGCAGATTAGGGGTTAAAAAATTTTAATAGAGTGGCGGCGATGTGGGGGGACCTCGGTTTAGGGGTACATAGGTAGTTTATGGGTGTTAGTGTACTTTAGAGCACAGTAGTTAAGAGCATTTTTATGAACCGGCGTTAGCCCAGAAAGCTCTTAACTCCTGACTTTTTTCTGCGGCTGGAGTTTTGTCGTTAGATTTCTAACGCTCACTTCAGCCACGACTCTAAATACCAGCGGTAGAAAGATCCCATTGAAAAGATAGGATACGCAAATGGCGTAGGGGGATCTGCGGTATGGAAAAGTCGTGGCTGGAAAGTGAGAGTTAAACCCTTACCTACAAGACTCTAAATACCAGCGGTAGCCCAAAACCAGCGTTAGGAGCCTCTAACGCTGGTTTTGATGGCTAACGCCAAACTCTAAATCCAGACGTATATCAGCTATTTCAAATAAACCTTAAAAAAGCAAATCTCATACATTTTATACTCTGCAGCTAGTAAAAGAAGTAATTGGAAAGAGAAAAACTATTTTATAGTATACTGCTTTAACTATTTGAGATGCTGCTTAAATGTATGTGTTTGTTAGGGCTTCCAGGGAGTTACGTTGCTTTTTTAGTCAGTGCAAGGGTTGCTGCGCCTGCCATGTGTGGCGAGATGAGAATGGAGTAGATTTTCTCAATTCTGCAGACGTAAGTCCTTACGCTGTATATTGGATACCGAATTGCACACCAGTTCTATGTTAGTCTATGGGAGTAAAAAATGCGGACGAAGGGGGAAATATACGCACATAACTTGTATGCTACGCCGTATATATAATACCAAAATGGCATAAAAGCCTGCATCGCCGGCTTTTGCGGGCGATGCCGCACATGTAATGGAGCACCTGGTATATAAAATATGTTTTGGATCCTAATGTAATTTATTAGACCTGCCTCGTCTGTTACTTAGAGCGACATTCCAGTCAAAATTTAAATGTACATAGATGAATTACATATTTAAATAGAAAATATTTGCAATCTTCATATATTGGCAAAAATGCTTATAGGAAAAGTTATCACTGTTTTAGTGTTAACATTTTTCTCTGGACTTGCATTTGCACCAGCATTTTAAATAATACAGCTGCTCAGAGCACCAGTGGGGCTTGTGTCATGTAGGCAACTAAAAAATAGAGTCATTACCAGATGATACAAGCAGCCTAGGCTCTCTGAGCAAGTGCTGTGTTTAAAATGCTGGTTCACAGTGCATACTTAAAGGGATAGGAAAGTCAAAATTAAACTTGCATGATTTAGATAGAGCACGTAATTTTAATACACTTTTAAATTCACTTCTATTTTTAAATGCACTTCATTCTCTTGGTATCCCTTGTTGAAAAATAATATGCACATATCCTACACTAGTGAGAGCTAGCTGCTGAATGGTGCCTGCACACATTTGTCTCTTGTGATTGGCTAACTAGATGTGTTCATCTAGCTGCCAGTAGTGCAATGCTGTTCCTTCAGCAAAGGATAAAAAGAGCATGAAACAAATTTGATAATATAAGTAAATTGGAAAGTTGTTTAAAACTGTATGTTCTATCCAAATCATGAAAGAAAATGTTGGAGTTTCCTGTCCCTTTAAACGCACTTTTGAAACAGCTATAGCTTTTATTAGAATCATTTTTGCTAATACAAGTATAATACAAAAATGCTTCTATTCAAAAGTGAAATGCATTCATGTGGATTCCAATTTTGGCTGGAATTTTCCTTTAAATGAGGCTTATATCCTCTAAAAGTTCACATAAAGCACACATTCTCCCCCCATCACATTGCAAGAACAAAAGGCCTGTGATTAAAAACACAAGCTCTGTGCTAAATTTCACAGTTTATTTTCAAGTATCTTTCCACTAAACTTCCCAAGCTTTCTTCCTACTTCAAATGTAGCCTTCAGTGTCTGTCCTATCTTAAAGGGATTTTAAACAGTAAATACATGCTAGACATAATTATGTTTTAAAAGTAAAGTGAAGCCTGAGCATAATATGTAGATATATAGATGTATTTTTACAATTATATTAGTGTATTAAATATTTAAGCTATAACTGTAAAGGTTTAGTTTATATAAAATTCTTTAGTTTCTACAATTTGGAACAGATATAAACAGGCAATATAAAAAAGTGCAAACAAGGCTGTGTGCATATCATGCTGTTTAATGTCAGCAGGTGAGAACCTCAAATAGGTAGATACTGGCACCATATCAAACACATCACTTGCACCTAAGAAGTGTTTCATGCTACAAAATACAACTGATTGGGTACTTACTTTACAAGTTAGAGAGAGAAGAAGGGAATCCATGAAAATTCTAAAGCCCACATGCTCTCCGTAAGTCTTTATATAAACCTATTAACAAAAGTATATAATAAATATTACACAGAAATGAAAATCTTTAGCAATTCAGATTTCAGAGCACTTGTTTTTCAGTAGTGTTTGTGCAATTAGTAAGTAAGCTGTACAGTTTTGTGTGTACATAATTGTCTGCATACCCACAAAAGACACACAAAATGCCTCTTTATATAAGCCTGTACAACCCAGTAATCTCCCAGTTTGTGCTGCTTTATAGTTTTGGTCCAGGGTACAGTGTCTGTTAGTCACTGATGTCTTTTTTTACAGAAAGAAACGTATGACAGGGACCATATTTTCTGTAAAATAATGTAGTGCATTCAAGATTCTCTGTATGGTCCAAAACAGTAAAATAAATTAAAGAAGTACACACCTCTACAATAACTTGCCACTCAGCATCCACCCAGCATTTAGAAGACGCTCAGTATGTAACTTGTTAAAGCAGTCATTCCAAAGTAATCAATAATGGGACAAGAAACCCACAATTTTCATTTGTCTTATTCAGATAGAGGATACATTAATTATATTAATACATTTGCTTTGTTTCTATGGTATTATTTTTAACAGCATACTTATATAATATAGGCAGCAGGCACATGTCTGGAACAATGCATTTCATCAGTTTGTGCAAAACACTGCTGCCATCTAGTGCTCTTGGTAATGTATGATATTCTTAAAAACATTTTTGATATATATATATATAAAACAAAATAACAAGAGTGTTGCATTGAGCAATGATACTTTTTTATTGGACTAACTATGCATTTATAAGATGACAAGCTTACGGAAGCATTCCTTCCTTTTTCAAATCTGAAGCAATACTGATCAATTCAATGGAATTTACAGATTGTATCTTGGAACACAGAATGGCTAAAAAAGGACAGAAATTGTTACCAGTATTGCTTCAGACTTGAAAAAGGAAGCAATACTTCCAAAAACTTGTCAACTTATAAATGCAAAGTTAGTCCAATAAAAAATTATCATTGTACCCTGTATGTCACTGGCCTTTTTTGGGACTTGATTGTTTTATAGTGTGGTCTTGCCACCAGCGTTGAGACTGCTCTATTCCACAAAGCCTGCTGGAGGGAGGGTATTAATAGCGTCTTCTTGCTAGACTTGTGCTATTATGTCCTGAAAAAACCTTAATGACCAGTGACATACAGAGTACATTGTGGTCATTAAGGGGTTAATGCAATACTCTTGTTACTTTGTTATCTAAATCACTGGACTAACACGGCTACTCCAATCAACGTGACATATATATATATATATATATATATATATATATATATATATATATACACACACTGTATATACATACATACATACACACACATATATATATGTATATATATATATATATATATATACAAACACGTGCATGCTCCTAAGCCAAACTAAATGCTTTTTAACAAAGGATACCAAAAGAACAAACGAAAGGGTTGATTACAATCCTTTAGAAAAAAATGGTTTTCAACAGACAATCACCAATCTATGGAGATTTGTGTACATAAATCATTTGATATGTTTGTCTAAAGGATAGTGATCAACCTCTAAGTTTGATAATTACAATTAATAGAAATATTCTTTTTAATTGAATCATGAAAGGTGTAAGGTGTCCACAAAATCATCCTAGGTGATATTTTTATAAGCTTGTATTGTGTTTTTTTGCACAATCACCTACTCTGACCTACTCTGTTTATACATTTTGTAATTATCAGTGATAAATTAGATAAATAAAAGCTAGAATATAATCCTTAAAGCTTTATTTTTACACGAATATAAGATTTTAATGGATACAAACTTTTTTTTTTTTTTACAGTTTACCAATTTTTGGAATCTATTGTAGGTTCATGGTCCCTACATGTACCCCCTTCAACAATCAGAGTTATTTAGGGGTCTCTGGTGGGGGAAAAGTATTGTTATGTGTCCCATTTTATTATTAGGTGGATCCTTGGTCTAGTGGACATTCTGAAATGTAAATGCACCCCTTTGCTGTCCAATTTTTGTGTGAAATTCCTTAGTGGTTTAGTGGGGTCAATGGGGGTCACTTGACCCTTTTTGTGACGCTCTATTACACAACGGTCTAGTGGGCTCCAAGGAGTTTTGCCAGTTCTCTCCTCTTTATAATAAAAATTGTGCCCCTAGAGATTCCTGGCAGCCAAATAAGGCATCACCAAGTAGCTCCAATTTGGAGCCTTTCACATTAAAATAAAAGATTATATGAGTGTTCCCCCAAAATCACCAAATTATTTGCCTAATATAATTATAATATTGTATGTAACTGTAGCCTTCTTATGGAACTTCTTATCAAGCAAAATTCAATTAAGTATAGGAAATAGTCAACAATAGTTTGCATAGGACTTTAGGTTTGATGTGCAGAATGTGTATATCAGTGGCGGATCCAGAGCCTTATTTCGAGAGGGACAATGTGCCAGATTATTGTATGGCAACCCTTAAAAAAAAAATAAAATAAAAAAAAAAATATATATATATATATATACACTATATACAGTATATATATATATATATATATATATATATATATATATATATATATATACACACACAGTATATGGTCCAGAAAATGTGCTCTCTCACCTCCTAGTCATCCACCATAGTGCAAGCAAAAATGTAAATATTGTAAAGCAGGCACTCAGTCTGATGAAGGGGTGAGAGTGCATGCCTGCTTTACAATATATGCACAACATGCACAACCAACTACATAGTGTATCTCTTACACTGTGTATGCGGTTTATTTTATGTCAGAAAGACAGTAGACGATCTGCGCACCCGAATGGCGAACCACAGATCAGCAATAAGAACTGCCATAGACCGAGGAACCTCTGACCAGCCGGTAGCCAGGCATTTTGCCTTGGCAAAACATAAGGTTTCTGACTTGAAGTATATTATTATTGACCATGTCCCCCCTCTGACTAGAGGGGGGGACAGAGCTAAAATACTACTTCAGCGTGAATCCAGATGGATCTACGACCTGGGGACTATGACCCCCCAGGGTTTGAATGTCCACCTGGACTGGCACTGTTATCTGTGATATACACTTATATACTAACGATGTCTTGCTACTCTGGACCACTGAGATAATTTTTGTTTTCATGTCCAGCCTTCATATAATTATGCCCCTCTCCCATTATCTATAATCATGCATAGTTACCTGGCCACAACATGGCAGTATTTACTTGGCCTATTGTTCAACTAAGTAGAGGATAGCGTTATAGCCTTTAACTGATATTTCCCAGATAACACACTAGATATCCTTATACTGGTTCTATTCGGCACCATAGTTAGGTTTTAATATATCCCCCTGGTTGCTGTATCATTAGTATATTTGTCTTTCTATATTGTGTAATCATTATCAGTATTTACATAGATGCCTATATATAATAGGGATATATTATGCATAATATGTGAAATACCCTATGTATGTCTCCTATTGATGCCTATATGCTAGCGGTTGATGTTTTTTTTTTTAAAAAAATGTTGAGCACAGAATTGCTGTACGGCGTCCGGTTGCCATAGCAACTAATGACGTAGGTGTACACCACGCGCCTGCTGGACTTCCGGAACGCCGCTAACAGCTACACGAGCGGGAGTTATTGTTGTACTGTAAATATTGTCTGAGGACGGGGGCAACACCGAAACGTCACTACTGTAATAAATAAGTTTAATTTACCCGGTGAGTGCTTTCTGATTTTGGATGCATATATATATATACACACATAAACAAACATGTACATACACACACACATATATACACATACACACACATGAATATATAAACAAACACATACATACACACATATATATATATACACACACACGCATATAAACAAACATGCACCTAGACACAAACATACACACGCACACATACATAAACATACACACATGCATATATAAACAAAAACAAACATATACACATGCATGCACATATACATACAAACATATATACACACAAACACAGATATACATAAACACACACACATATACATACACACACATATACATACACACACACACACACATATACATACACACACATATACATACACACACACATATACACACACACACACACACATATACATACACACACACACATATACATACACACACACACATATACATACACACACACACACATATACATACACACACACATATACACACACACACACACACACATATACATACACACACACATATACATACACACACACATATACACACACACACACACACACATATACATACACACACACACATATACATACACACACACACATATACATACAAACAAACATATATACACAAACAAACATACACATATACATGCCCAGACACACACATAAGAGTTTACATTAGGATTACACTGCTTGCTTTACAATGACAACTTAAATTTATATAACCCTGCACACATTACAGCACAGCCATCCCAAATCCATTAACCTAATGAAGTAGAATCTCATCCACAGGCATGCAGCAGTACATCTAGGAATGCCACCTCGTCCATGTTTTTCTGGACACTTATGAATTACACATGCTGTAGGGTGTGCAGGGAGGAACATGTATTGTGCTCTATTTATGTGATGTCCTGAGGCACAATACATGTTCCGCCCTGCTTACCTTGCAGCATTCATAACTCATAAGTGTCCAGGAAAACATGGCCAAGGTGGCAACCCTAATTACATTACATTATGTGAAGACAAGAGAGCAAATACCACTGCGGAGCAAGGAAGCTCTTCATCTAACAGCGCCATCTGCTGACCTCTAAGAGAAAATCCTTTGTATCAAAAATTTTCAATTTAGGGGAGCGTGTGCCTCATCTTTCCCTGTCTTAGTGCTGATCATTAACACTATTTGCCACTATGACAGCTGCCTGTCTGTCCCTGTTGCCCTCCCCCCGGATCCGCCATTGGTGTTTATGAAATTCTGGTCAAGTTGTATTTTCTCCCCATGATACCCAAATTTTAACTGGAATTTGTTGTTAGG